>NW_025777950.1:0-127532 GCF_021130785.1 Homalodisca vitripennis
AAAGGAATTAATTATACGGTAAGGATTTTGTTGAGGATCATTTCAATGTAATAATTTCTAAAATTTAAATTTCCATTGACATTTACTTGCCTTATTAGAAGGATGTAAACATTAAATCACAACATTTTTGATGCATCCCGTAATTAAATAGTGCAAAACAAAATGTATTATAATTGTTAAAAGATGATATCTAGTCTTTAATTTTTTAATTGAAAAAAAACGCACAATTCTATTAGCATTACAAAAGTCTTATAATTGGTACATTATGAATAAAAAGTTTTGTGATATAATAATTCACTAAGTAAACTATTTAATTATAACATGTTACCGTGGAACATCCCGAAAAATTTAAATTATCATTGTTTTCTTAAAATTGACTGCGTGGTTTAAAAAATCGGAATCAAAAGAAAAATTTAAGTTCCCACAAAAAATGTTATTGCGAGAACAAAGTAAATATAAATGTAAAAAATTATACCACATGATTAGTTTTAATTATGTATATTGAGTAGGTACAATGCTCTTGTACTTTTATGTGACATGTAATTATGTATATTGGAGTAAAACAATGCTTGGATTAACTTTTTATGTGACAATCAGATTACGACTACCCTTGCAATATAATTATGTGGCTAGGTTTAATATAAGGTATTAATTCACACAAATTCGGATGAATATCTACAGCCGCAACTGCTTTAAATTAGCCAACATAAATAAAGTCACTTACACAGCCAAAAGGGAAAAACGAGGATTAATTATTTGAAAGCGTCGTTAATACTCGTATTTTTACTTGACGAGTTTTATACTGACTTCTAAAATGGAATTATGGACCTATTTGAATTAATTCCTACTTTCTTTTTATTGATTAAACTCAAATTGCCTGATATTTTTTCAGTTTGATTTAATTACACATTCCAATTAAGAGTGTTGATTGGCCTTTATTTTATTAAATTCTAAACAAATATTTATGTTGATTTATAATTTAAAATCAAGAATTAACTTTTAATTGTTTAGGGTTATATATTAATATATGTTGGTTGGTCAATATGCGAAATCGATTACAAAATATTGTTTTCAGTAAACATAAAATGGATTCATTGGTAGGAATACACTTATTTATGGAACGATACAATCTGATATTGTACAATTATTATTTTTAGCTACTAGTGGTTGGACGGATTATATGGGGCATTTTAATGTACGACTCGTTTACATAAGACAGAAACAAATTACCTATTGGCCTGGACCGGTCACATATAATTAGATCGATTTACCAATATACGATTTTGTAAAGCTTCTTTATATTCATAACTTGTGCTTAAAAGAACCAACCTGGTTTACAAAAATCAAAACTAATGCATGAATTACCACTAACCTAGCAATGTTTTAAAAACCGAGAATATCATGGTTCCTATAGTGTAAATGAGTTTTGTTACTTAATATCTTTGAAAATGCTTTTGTGCTGGGAGTATTGGAAAAAATAATCCTTTTTAAATCTAGCAATTGGTAGTCCCACAATATGAATGGGTCAGTTTTAATACGATGGTTTACATATTGTCGATTTTATAATAAAACACCCCTCAGCTTAGTAATAACTTCCCAAACCGTGAATGCCTATTTCGAGCTTTAAAATTAGAGTATAATTAAATTTTGTTGGCGATTTTACTTGTTTTATCGCAATACTCCACTGGACTAGTAAATAAACCATTTTCCAAGTGGATACCTTCTTATTTGCACTTATAATCCATTTTTCACGGTTGGGGTCATTCTGGAGAATTAAAAGCTTTGGTTTACTAGTCACATAGAGTAATAACCAGTCATTTAAATTTGTCAGTTAAATTTATCTCTACAGTAATATTTCTGTGGGTTAATTACTTACCTCCATTCCCCCACACAGGAATATAAGATCTGTTTATTATTAAAAATTCTAGGGTATGGTAGCGAGCACCGGCGCATACTGATGGTCATCTCTTTCCCCTACTCTATGTAGTGGCTTGTTGAAAAATTCCGTGGTCCATAAAGGAAGTGGAACAATTCTAACAGCCGGATGTAGTACAGTGACTGAGATGTTATTTCAAGGACAAATTATAAACCCCATACAGTTTTATGCCCTTAATATTGATCGCAGAATTTTGGGAGATGTCTCATTTCAAAAAATATCAGTATCGTCATCCTAAATATTTTAAGACAGGGAGCTTAAGAATTCACAAAGCTATCGGGTTTTTTTATGTGTTATTACTTTCAACAAGGGCTTTTCACTCTATATTTGCGTTCTTTTTTCAATAATAAATATGAAATATTTTTAATGATCGTGATGCCAAATTTAAACATTAGGTATTTTTCTCCCAAGATAAAATAATTGCCTTTAAAATTTCTTTTTTAAATTTTAATTAAAAGAAATAAAATGAATCCGTAATACATTTTAGATATCCTTGACATGTTATGTTTCTTTATATTAATTAAAATAATACAATCTTAAATTGAAAAGGTTACGTAATGGATAGTTTAATATTAAACTGTAAGATGAATCCATGTTGATTAATTGAAAACATTTAATAATTGCAAAAAACAATCCTAATAAATAGTCAAAAGTACGAAAATAGGACATTTATATAAACGCAATACAAGGTTCAATATGATAAGAATATGATAACTTTCGCTTTGAATTTTTAATGTATTTCATAATTAATGTTTATTCGATATTATTTTACCTCAATATTTAGATTCTATGATTGTATAACAATGAATAGTGAATAAATTATTAAAATTTTTAAGAGAAAAAAAATACATTTCAATCACCTGCTACTCTATACCAAAAAAATTTAACAAAAATGAATAATAGTCCGGACTAAATAAAAATTAAAAAATGAAGCAGGAAATTGAACACTAATATATGAAAAGTAGTTTAAGAACGAAAAGGTTTTCATACTAAACATTACAGATAATAAATTTCATAATTTTGTGCGAGTACATCTGAAAATTGACAATCAAGCGTTATTACGCTTATAAGTATATTATTAAATAAACATATGATACAAAAAACTCAAACAGCCAAAATACTATTTTTTAATACAACTATCACTACATAATGCAACTATTAATTGGAAAACTGTAAACGTTTATACTTCACAAAGAATTATTTACCTATACCTAAAAACTATTTATTTCTCCGATAGAGAAGCCCCAGAGTATCTCAGTCTAAAAGTGCTTAAGCTTAATCACTTAAAATATATATTTTTAAAATGTTATTTTCCTGAAACGAGGAATCGAATTGAGAAAACGAGGACGTATCTCAATAGTTTGAGGCCCATACCGCGTAACCTACAATCTGTTACATGAAAATAGTTAGCGAACATTAAAGTCCTGTACTGAGCTATTTGCAATTATATGTCATCACGTGATGTCTTGTTACACTTCCATAAGAGAAACAATTTAAAAATGAGAAAGAATATCTTGTAATTACTTATTCTAATTCCTAATTATTGAAAATAAATAAATATATGCTTTTTCATTAAATATTTTTATTTTACATAATAAGAACTGTACGTATTTTTCTAACCTCATGTGAAAAAACTGCACTAGTGTTAGATAATTAGCAGGTTCCCACTATATATATATATATATATGTGTGTGTGTGTGTGTGTGTGTGTGTGTGTATGTATATATCATTATATTATTAACTTATACTTACTATGATTTTATATTCAATTTCAATACATAAATATTGAAAGAAATTTTTATTCAAGTTACACAATATTACAGTTATAAAACTGTGCACTTGACAAACAAAATGTGTTTTGACGTATTAAAAAAAACATATAAAACTAAATATTTGTAAGACAAAACAAAATACTTTTTAACAACTTCAAAAATATTTTATTAATATGTAAGAAAGTATTCGTTACACAGTATATTGTAATTGAACCTACGTTAATTATTAACCTAAAATATTGTTTTTTTTGTACTCGTAATTTTAAAAAAGCATATTTATTGTTTAACTACCATGTACTTTATTTTTAATGTTGTTAATTTCTATGGGTGTAAACTGGGACAATTTTCCACAAAGCTACAAAGAATGAAATAAACAAAGCTGAATGTATTATAAAATAGAACTGACCACAAAGCTTATGTTACATTGTTGTACGCAAACACTGAAGTTTTTACCAGAACCAGTGTAGGAGGACGTCGACATTAGCATGAGAGTACAGGGAATGCAGAACAGCGCCTTGCAACAATAGACCGACACTGTATTGTAAACCACTGGTGTGTCTTCCCTACCTCTAGGGACGAGATATGTGTTCTGTTCTGCTTATGTTACATTGTTGTACGCAAACACTGAAGTTTTACCGGAACCAGTGTAGGAGGACGTCGACATTAGCATGAGAGTACAGGGAATGCAGAACAGCGCCTTGCAACAATAGACCGACACTGTATTGTAAACCACTGGTGTGTCTTCCTTACCTCTGGGACGAGATATGTGTTCTGTCTGCTTATATTAAAATTTTCTAAGCAATTTCAAGCCTTACCGGAACCATTGTGAAGGACCACTACAGTGGGCAAGGCTAGGGACGATATATATATATGATATTATCTTGGTTATTTTTGGTAATATAAAAACTCATATATCATTCGTCCTAGAAATTAATACTTATAGCAGTGTAGTTAGTAGACTGTATATAAATTCACCTACAAAGATGCTTATCTGATCTCGTAATGATCATTTTTAAATAACCTACAACACCATAGATAGATTGTGTGGAAATTATTATGTACAGTTTTAAATAAACATTTGCTAATTTGAGAACTTTCTCATAGTTGAATGAATTTGTACGACAAGTTGCTCAAAGCTTCTGAAAGTACGCTAAAATTTTTAAAGCTGTGTGTATACATGTTACTGTATCAGTCTAATCGCTTTGAAAAACCGGATGCCTATAGTTTACAAAGACGTATAACAGTTTAAGGATACAGTTTTCGAACAAAATTATTAAGCTAACGATAATATTGACAAAATATTCATGAATGAAGCTTTATTTTTCTGATTTAGAATGCATTCCTTATTTTTGTCACAAATTAGCTATAGTAAGAACGTTGAGGTTATTAACTAGTTTAGGATTTTGTTAGTTAAACCCTTGTCTTGCTGCGGAAAGAAATAAACACAATTATTAAAACACATATCCAACCACTCACTCAAGCCTCACTCTTTCAAAATAATCTCTCGTTACGGAAAAGAACTACAATTTATTTGTAATAAACAACAACAACAACGTTTTATAAAAATTCAGTCTCTGACTAGTAGTAAGAAACTGCATTATTAAATTTGGAAACAAATTTTGTCGTATGTCTTATTCGGTCCATCTGGTCAAACTGTATAACGAGACCCATGAGGTGATGGGGTGAGACAAGGGGGTATTGACTGCAATGAACCGGAAGTGACTGTCTCAATCAATAGAAAGGAACGTCACCTGTACAACCTCTATCTTCTTCTTTAATGAATTCTCTTGGCATTATTTTGATACTCCTTATTAAGTAAACCCCATTCAATATTTACTTGCAAAATTACATCTTCCTAAGAAAATAAACGATAGTAACTAGTAATAGTATTATTAGTTTATAGCAACTGAAATGGTAAGAATATGTTTTAATACATTTGCGACAATTAAATTTGTCTTCGTGATATTGTCTTTTCTTGTCTAAATTTCGTAATGCTAAAGTAATTCCTAACTGTAAAATTTATGGAAAATAAGTATTATGATAAGACAGAGGCCACTTGAGTAAGTATACAAATGATATTTAAAATATATTATTTTAACCAATATATTCAATTTAAGTTTTAAAATCTGTTTGCTCTTTCATGAAAGTAAGCTAGGTTAATTTTATTTACTTTTAAAGTTTACTTTAAACAACAAAGTAAAAGCTTCATGATTTTAATACAAATTTACAACATTGCATCATCTATTCACCACATTAGTTGAAAGCATGCCTATTCTTACATACTAAAACAAAAGCGTTCAATCAAGTCAGCTTAATATGAAATTAAACCCAGTAAAATGCTTGTAGAATGTGTTTACCATTATTAAAACGATATTGAAAACTTAGCAGTATGTGATGCATTATGACCACATGTGCTTAAAAATCCTGGATGAAATGCCAATGAAAGGAAGATTTCTTTCTCCAAAAAACTGGCGTCATATCAATTTGCTGATCTACCCTACTTAAAAACGTGTGTAAAACGTTATATTTTAGGTAATATACTACGAATATGTTTTATTTATCTACTTTTTAAATAATGACAGTGGCAATTTTCATTTTTTGAATAATTATTTATTTGAACAGGAAAGTTTATACTTATTTGAGGGCTCTAGGACTATATTTAAAAAAATGAAACATACATTTAAAATATTTATAAAGGGTTACTTTATAATGAGGTTTTCATTCTTTCTCATCATTTTGATAATATTTTATGCTTTTTAAATTATTCGTGGGAACTTATAACTTATTAGAAACAAAAATCATTATGCAATATTTTTGCAAAATGTCAAAAAGCGTCCCGTTTCATATTATGTTGTGTTTATTTATTACCCAAAGTATTATAGTTTTTATTAGCAAAAAATATTTCTATGAAGAACATGATTTCATAATAAAATTATAAAATTCTGTAAAGGCTCAAATTTGTCAATGTTTTCGGAGTTTCCAAAAATGTGTGTCTATGTTTTTGGTCTCGGATAAGTATATCTTTAATTTTGATATTATCGTTTGGTATTATGGGTAAAAAAATGTAGGCAAAACGAAAATTGAAGAACAAATTAGTGTGTAGATAAACTGAGTACACTCTTATGCCATTCGAGCATTTGAGATAGTAAACAAAGTGTGACATAGTAACACTTGAGTAGCCATACGTTTTATATATATACGATATATATACGTCAGTTTATATATATACGATATATATACGTCAGTTCAACGCTTTTAAATTTTATTAAAAATTAAGATTTTATCAAGTTTTCAAACAAGTTGAACAAGTTGAACAAGTTGGTTCAAAGTTTGTTTGATTGGTAAAAGTTAACCAATCAAACAAAATTAATTCTACGTAAGAAAACTCGACTATTAAGAGCATATCTCTTCATGAGATTAGACAAAGGGAGAAAACAGTCTTCCTGTAATCACTTCAGCAAATAGTTAGTGCTTCTACTGATTGTTAGGTCAAAGCAGAGGGATGGACCACATCCAAGCATGATATAATTGATATAATGCCTAAAGTCTCTAAAATAAGCGGAGCCTAATGTTCGCTCCAATATCTGTTGTAGGCTTATCTTTTAATAATATAACATGGCCCAACTTTTAAAAGAAAAACCTTTTAATACCCGTACAAACTTTTTATTTAATCAAAATGTTCATTTCTTCAAATATTGGAATTGCTTTTCAGCAATTAGTTTTACTTACTGTACAATATCAAGACCTGTAATAACTTTCTTAATTAGTTTGCTTCGGAATACTAGATACATATTTGTCTTTTTTGGAAATATTCTAACATCAACACAAAACGAAAAAACCGATTGGAAGAGTCTGATCACCACATATTAAGGTTTGTTTTGTTTGTTTAAATGTATTGTAATCCTATATACATGAGTTTCTTTATGTTAATTGATGAATTTTATTACCTCATCGAAATAAAACTAGCCAATTTTAATTCAATGATGTGTATTCAGACTGCATTAGCAACTTTTACAATCAAAATAACCATTTAAGACATGATTTAAATTGAATAATGCAAATAAGCTGTATAGGAATACTAAAGAGTTGCCGTTCTTGTGAAATTCTTACAACTGGCTCAGGGGACTGGGTATAACAACATTTACCAGTGGCGGTAATATTAGATTATGTCGGAGAGTAATTTATGTAGAGCCTCGTTATTTCCTTGTCACCCTTACACGATATACTAGACTTGAGATTGTGTGATCTCCTAACATAATTAACCTAATAATACATTGATTACTATACCGTATATTAATAAGTAATTTGAAATTTGGCACATACATTACGCATGTTAAATATAAGCACTAATGCAGTTTAAAAAATATTAACCAACGGAAAGGGGTTTAAATAAGATTACAATCACTATAAAAACTATATTTTGTTTTTCCAACTTCCCAATGTCGTAGGATGATGACACAGGTGTACCTCAAGATGTATTCCAGAAATTTATAGTAAGGAATGTCTTTATTACCAGGCGAAGTTAGGTCTAAGAAGCCCTTTCTAACACTTAAGGGGACAGGGACGTCCATATCTCGCCCATTTTAATTTGGTAATATTTAGGTACATTTAAAAAGCGAAACTAAAAGTGCTATGACTGATGAACTCCAAAGATTATGTTTAAATTACTCATTCCAAATCATAAGATATAATGAAAAAATAAAAACTTTTTACAAAGTTTTTCAGTTGTTTTTAACGTACCTTATTTTCTTATTTTAAATTTATAATAGTAAAACACTTTGTTTCTAATTTAAATACAGTGGTTTTCTCTTAATATACCGACACAACGGAAGATCGAGGCATTCGACAAAACATAGCGAAAAATTAATTGTACAGACAGGCAGAAGTTCGGACGCAATGTTCTTTGACCTTTTGTCCCAACTTTAATAGAGATCTTTTTAGACCAAGAAGTACATTGACAACCGTTTTATATAAAGAATATTGGGCTATCAAGGTTTTATTGTATCTAAAAAAGAATTAAAACTCAGCCTTTCTCAGCAATCGTAAGTGTATAACTGCCGCAAACTTTCAACAGTGAAATTTTGTTGTCGGATTTTTGGCAGTGATTTATCTTACTAAAGACCTTAAATTTGATACATTACGTGACTTAAGCTCTCATATGAGAATTCTCGTAGGTCGTCCCATAATACGATTACAAATAAGAGATTTACTACTAACAGCACACTGATAAACCCTTTAAGTCAACACATATTGCATGATGTACAAGATTTATCCAGATGTACTAGTTTTATTGATCATAGTTTATGATAACGCAAAAGCATGGATACTAAAGTAGAACATCTATATCCTTGTTATTGCATATTATAAAATAATTATAATCAGTTACTAGAGATATTTTGCCATTAACAGAGCTACTGAATATATTATCTCATATCCATGATATAAGATCATGAACAGTTTCTTCATATACATTTATTTATAAATTAACTAGTCACTTGTAGCTCTAATGCACTTTTTGAGGTAGGTTTGTAAAGGATTAGTGAAAAACGTGAATTAAGCTATACATCATGTTGTATTTCAATTGATCTATACTTTTTTCGGGAAATTTAGCACATTTTATCCAAAAACTAATATTTATATTCAGATTAATACAAATTATATATGCCAATAGTAAAGATCTATTGCCCAAGATTACATACCTTAATTTATCACTTGAAGTCTGTGACGTTATTACACGCAATGTGAGTGTAACCTAGAATAAACTTCTGATCTGGTATCATGAACCTTTCAATCAATGCACAAAAATGAATAAACGTATGTATTACTGTTGGTCCTCTCACTCTTAACTTAATTTTTTTTTGTACTTTCAGCCAATAAAAATCCTTTCGTAATATTTAATTTTCGTTTTACATTTTTTCATATCAAAGTAATCAGTGTAGGGGTGGGTATATATATTAGTTCCTAAGTTTGAATTCATTTTAATGAAATAATTATTTCGTCAATATGTTTATTCTAGAATGTTTTATTTCTTTGCAAGTTTTTTTAGATGTATAGCTTTTTGTATCATTATTATAATTCTTGGTAGTCAATTATAAACCAGATCATATATTCACAAATTTAAACATTAAACAGCATTCACTATCCTGGCCAGATTTAACGTGGTAAAGTGCATAGAAATATGTGGTGTGCTCCGATCTCGACACGGATTATATCCTACATCATTGTTTCTGTAGACATAAACAAGGCCGTTACGAAAATTCAAATACATGTACTCGTCACAAGACTTCATTTCACACATGTTGTTTAAATTTTGGACAGTAAATGTTCAACGGAATTTTTTTAATACTTAGCATATCCATAAGTGTGAAAAAAGCAAACCTAATAATCGATAGAATTGAATACATACAATTGTGCTTGGTCAATATAACAACATTATCTTATTTTAATGCCTAAAAATTTTAATATAAATAAAATTAAAATATGTCATTTTCAAAAGGCGAAAATCTGGGTCTTATTCACGAAGTTATACGTTTGTGAGAACTGTCATTTAAGAATCTGCAAATGTTTTCAAGGAAGGAAAATTGTCTGCCTGTGCACACAAAAACTTTCAAAATAAACGTCTTATAAATTTGAAATTTCACATGAATCATTTTTCTGGTCGGTAATAATCGAGTTCGTTAGACTCCATAAGGATTTGGCTAATAGTGAGCAACTGAATTTGCTCTTTATTCTAATTCTGCATAGAATGGCATATTAGTCAGCTCATTGGAAGCTCTTTAGTCTAGTACACACCACCTCCCACCGTAGGATGGTGTACTTCATGGCTCAGTTTATAAGCAGTATTTCTTAAATTTTAATGTCACACCTCTAAATCATGAACAAACTATACAAGATCAGAGGATCACACAAAATGTGTTAAAATATAGACCAATACAAAACATTGAGGTATGATATTATCGCATACTGGATGTCCGCAAATTAGTTCAAACGTATTGTTTAATGAAGTTTTAAGTAACATTTCTTAAATAGACAGTTTTGAGTATGCTGGAGGACTAAATTCAAAAAATTTTCTAATAGTAAACTAATTATATTTACATATATTAATTAACTCTATGTCCAAATTTGTGGCAAACGTAACATTAAATATTCTATAAAATAGATATTTTGTAAGCACCTTAACGCGTTAAAATAACAAGATTTTATTATGTATATAATAATACACAAATGATACTTAAACACTTTAAATAAGTATGAGAAGTTAAGGTAAAGCCTACTTACAAGAATTAAAGAACACAACAGTGATCTCCTCCCTTGTATAGTTAAACTTATGTAATTTGTGATTGACCGATTTTGTATAAAACTAAAACGATGCTGTAATATTGCAAACTAATTATAAATTATAAAGTTTACATTAAAAAAAGTATACACTTTCATTATTGCAAATTAATTTATAAAGTAACTGACAAAACTTTTCTTATTTTTATGTGAGGAGAAACAGATTAAAAGAATTATTGTGCAAAATTATTATATTTGTACCTGTGATTTGTATACCTACTACAAAATTGTCACTGTGTTTTCGCAATGGTTATATCTGTCACTTGCACAGTTAGCAGTTACTGAAATGTCACGCAATATCAAAACCCAATATTAGACACGAGAGGCAATAATCGCCATGACAATCTGTTATTGAGCTCAAAGCAAACGGAGATCTTAACTTTATTCTACACGTTTTATTCACGCAAATGGCTTTTTTTAATATTCACGAAAACTATATTTGTAGTTTCAAAATGTATTATTTACTATTATTTAAACTGTGGAACATATAGTTGTTCATGTCCATAGTGAATTGGGTTTCTTTAGTAAGCAATGTTAAGGAATTCATTAAACTGAGAAAAACAGGTGACCAGAGGACTTTCCTTTCTATTAAAGACTGGCAGTTCCGGTTCACTGACTTTCTATACCCTCTTGTCACAACATATGGGTCTTAGCGTTTTGTTACACAGTTTGACAAGCTGACTGGCTAGGTCACAATTTGTTTTGAAATTACTAATGTAACTCTGACAAATTTTCAGTGACTTTATTATGATAAAATTCTGTTAAAAATATTATAAATATATAGTATTAGTTTATAGACCTCCCTCAGTTGTATAAAGCATTTTTGATTTGGCGAACGTGAGGAAGAAGTGACTGACAAATAAAACAAAAGTTTTAACTGACAAAAGAATAAAGTAGTTCATTATTGCTCGTGTTAAATAAATTAAAACATTAAAAAACATTCCCTATTTGCACATTCCCTATAATGCATTAACATTATATTATTAAAGAACTATTTTGCCAAAAAATACTCCCATTAAAAACATTTAAGCCTTGAAATTCTATAAGCCATTGGAATTATGTACTCCTAGTACTAAAACAGTTGATACAGTAATGTTTTATACGTAGTTTTAATAACTTTTACTAATCTTCAGATTCCCTAAGTAATAGTGCTTTAGATAGGATTTACGTAAACTGTGTGTACGATTTCAAATTATCATTGTTTGTAAAAGTACATAATACGTCACGAATAACCGAATAACGAATATATATATATATATATATATATATATATATATATATATATATATTTCCTTCAACTATAAGCCAATCAATCTCTTAATGGAACGTATATTAATTCGAACCGATAAATATCAGGCTACTCAGTTTAATTTTAAAAGAAGTTGGAACTAATTGATGAGTATTAAGACCCTTTCAAATAATTAATTTAGTTCCTTTCGCTAAAAAGAGGCATATTTTATATTAAGGACTTATTTTAAGCAATGAATATCCAATTCTTTGACGCTGGTGATTTAACCTCTGATATTA
This sequence comes from Homalodisca vitripennis, assembly GCF_021130785.1. NCBI lineage: Eukaryota > Metazoa > Arthropoda > Insecta > Hemiptera > Cicadellidae > Homalodisca > Homalodisca vitripennis. The sequence goes on from NW_025777950.1 coordinate 12,571, forward strand.
AACATCAGGCTATAACATATTGATGGTAATCCAATTATAATAGTTTAAATCAATATCCATAAACTACAAATGTAGTAATTTGAATTACCTTAATGCATTGTATGTTAATATTATATTGAATATCCTTGCAAACAAAATTCATGGAGTCTTTTATTCGAAATAGTTTTATGTGGACTTTATTTTACTCTTAATGTCCTTTTATAAAAACATACAACTGTAACAAAATTGATTTGACTAAATGTTCCATTGCATTCTACTAATAAATTGTTACGGATGAGTTAAAGCACACATGTTTATTCATGTATACAATTTTGAATGATAATGTATTACGTGTTTTTTTTATCTAAACAATTAATGTATAAACATTGTTTAAAATATAAAATACTGCCCTGACAGTAAAATCATATGTAAGCATGTATTATTTAAACATTTAATCGTGCAACGGGCAAGAAAGAATATTCTTTTACTTTACTTTGGACTTTAAAGACAAGAAAAATATTTTAAACCTAAAATCTGGGTACTTTATATGGGTAGATTACGATAAGCGGACCCGGTTTTTATATCGAAGAATGTAGTCATCGATACATAATATTCGCATCTCAAATCCTAGACTATCAATCGATATAAAAGTATCTATAGTGCTCAATAACAATCATAATATGTTTTAAATTAAAATATGAATTTAATATTTACAGTGATCAAACAAGTTATTATAACAAAAATTAGGAAAACTGAAGACGACCATATTCGCTCTTCTCACAGTTACAGTTGTTTCCTTCTCACAAATTTCACATAATGAGCGTTTCGGTACGAAGCCATGTTGAAGCCACAAAAACAATATATTTTATTTATGTCTTATCATCTTTCAAAGCAATTTCGTGTAGTTTTTCCAAAATTTGACTGCCATTTTTAATAATTAAAATTACTTATGTAAAATTGAAATAATACCCTACGTGTATTATTTTAAAGTGTTTACAGCTGTCGATATAGACTATTTAAGTTAATAATTTAAAATAATTAATCAGTATCGATTGACTATATCGATGTTTATGATTATGTAATATCGTTTTGCCAATTTCGATATAAAAAACCGGGTCCGCTTATCGTACCCTTCCCCTTTATACATAAAAGCAATATCAATATTAAAAACATCATATTCAGATAAAAATTTTACAAATCATATCATTATTGATAATAACTTAATAAGATATATGGTTTGGCATGCATTTAAGTTAATGGTAATGGAATTGATTGCTTTCACCGTTAATTCCAAAAAAAATATCTGTTGTCATTAAATGATTGTCAGTGAAAAAAAGTAATTCCATTAATAAAAAGTTCAATTTAAGATGTTACACGTGGTAATGTCCGTTTTAAACCATACAGAACTTGTTAATACAGTGTTGTATGTTTAAGGTTTCTTAAAGAAAATCGAAGGTTTAAAGGATAATAGGATCTCGGACATTTTCTATCGTTATATTTTACAAAATGTAAAGTACTAGGTTTTGAGATCTTCAAACTGATCTCTTACTCAGGAGATTAACAAACTTAAGATATAAGTTAAATCTTGGTTAAAATAATTAAATCATACGAGAGTTGTTTGGTAGTCCAGATCAGGCGGTGTCACTGCACAGGATGCAAGTAGCGAGCATAAGTCACAAGCATGGGAAGTTAAGCTCACGATCACACGTCAAACCAACACCGGCTACAGTGGAATACTAACAAGAAAATTAATTTTAAGCTATTCTTTGGGCGGCGTGTCATCTGAAACATAGGAACAGCAATGCAATTTTTCTGTAGAGAGAAGCGTAAAGGATGTTGCTTCTGACTATATATTTTGGTCCAATCCCTTATCATTAAGGTGTCGTACGAACTTTTTTGGTAGAACTTTTTCTAATTATCTAAATATTTTTAGGTTTACTAGTATTGGTATTCAAAGTGGCCTAACCTCAATGTTAATTTTTAAACGGTTGGTACACTAATTTTATGTACAAAGTCTTAATAAGAAATTAACTTCACGGTGTATTATGTTAGATTTTTGAGACCAGCAATTTTGGGAAATTTAGATTTTTCCAGTAGTCCTTTTTTAGTGTTCTCAGTTATGTTCTTTTACTCTTAAATTTAGTCGTAATCTTTTCTCGCTTGGCAATACGTGTTACAATAAAATCTTATACTCTAACACTGCTCTTTGAGTCCTATGTGCCATTTTTTGTTTATTTTTATAGTGTTTTTTCCTAAATGTGGTTCTAATACTTTATTTTCTGCATACTTTTCTAATTTCTTCCGATAATCCTGGCACATAAGTGAATGAAATTTAGGCGAAATTGTTTTCCGTTTCCATTCTTTGGCACAGATTTTTTATTGTTCTTGTTGCACTTATTGATGTCTGACTAAGAGTATCTATTTTATTAAGGATTAGTGAAAGCAGTGAAAAGCGCTGAATTTTGTGACTGGAATCGAGTCAGCGGGTTTTCCATTTATTTGGGGAACAGTATGACCAATTTTGGTGCCAGTATATTTTCCTACTGATCAAAATTCTTTAAAAATTTCAAATAGGAGAACATTTTACTAAGTGTTCGTTTTTTAAATTAATAACGTGAATTATTTAAGTTGCAATTTTGATTTTGTACATGGAAGTATTGGAACAAAATCCTTACATAGCCTGATAAAACAAATTTTATTTTACAGCATCTTATTCTTAATTTACAGTAAATGTTACCCTAATAATTTAAAATTACCCGAACTTAAAATTATATACCTATATAATACCTACTGTACAAAATTCTCCACTTTTTATCAGAGCAATAATTTTTTAAGGTTTACATTTCAATCAAAATTGAATAAGTAATTATAACGTTGAAGAGTATGAAAATGGTAACATTTATGATTAACTCTTTCAACTGGTTACCTGTATAAACCTTTTTATTCTCTATATTATTCTTATCGTAACTGATGTGAGCTGTTCAGGAAAAACCTGACTAAGAAATGCATTCCTATTTACTTCGAAGACAGTTTGAGCCCTTTAAAATCGCAACTCATTCGTCTCTGCGCAACACAAATTCACTGAACAACTGACAAATCCGTAAGAAAAACCTGTGTATCGTCAATGTTTTTCTTTTATATATATTCGTTGGTTTCCGTTGGTAAAACACAATCGTCAATCAGAGTGGAGATATATATATATAGAAAATTTATTTTCTCTTCAAACTCGTTATTGATGTTTAACTAGAAATCTAATTAAAGATAAGAAACGGAAAGAAGACGCAAAGCAAAAGATTAGTAAAGTAAGTTATATTTTATTACTTCACAACAATCGTTTCTATACTTTTTTTATCATAAAAAGGCCATGATCTACATAAATTTGTACTTGGTACTTAGGTTTCCTTTTACTAAAAAGTCACCTCTCTGTAATATTACAAACATTTCTTAAATGGAGCATTACAGATCTTTGTGGAAATATCATACGTCAATTAACAGTGCATATATCAAATAATTTTATATTTTTAAAACAAAACAACATGCTTGAAAAGGAAAAAATAACGACAATTAATTGCGAAGGATCGAACAATAGCGTATGGTTTCAAATGCATATATTCCCCTTTTTGTTTCTTTAAAAAATGCAACTACATTCATCTTCGATCAGCCCTAAATTATAATTTAGATTATTTATTTAGATGATATGTAATGTATTTAAATCATGCATATCAGATCGATTGAGGAAACGTTCATTCATGTTTATGTTTAACAGATTCGCTATCCAATAACAGGTTCTATATAAAAAGAGGCAGTCGTAGATTTATCGCGTGGGGTAAAAGTCATTGCTATAATATGAAATTAGAGTCGTTTTTATGGCACCTAAAAGGAAAAAATTCTCAATGTTTCATTTTGAAATGTATTTATTCAGTAACCTTTTCATGAAATGAATAAACGTAAAACACAAATGAAGATTTTTCAATGCCTACATAAACAATTTTTCAGGACCAAAATTCTTTAGGAATTGTATAACGTTAATACGAGTTGCACTAGTGGTTTTATATTAGTGATTACCAACTTCTAACGTTTTGTTTATTACCAAAGAAGACTTTCTCCATAATAATTGTCATTTTTTTAATGAAAAGAAGAGAATACGTCAAAGTGTTATACAATGTATAATAATATTATTGTGCGACAAATACCAAGTATTTGGTAGAATGATTTGCAAATTTAATTACTCTACTGTAAGTAGTAACAGTAACAAAGACAGTTCTCATAAAAAGCTGATCGAAGCGTCGTAAATTATTAGGAGCAAGTAATAAATCATAGTTCTTACTATTTCCATATAAAACAAGAACAATATACAACATTTATCATTCATTTTATACTTTAATACATTTGCGTAATTATGCCAGTTACATTATTGCTAAATATTTTATTTTTAGAAAATTATTAGTTACATTTTCAAAAAGCATGTATATGCTGAGGCTGTTGAGGTTCACATTTTAAGATTATATACAACCTGGAATTTCATATATGTTGTTCACAAAAAAATGGTTTTTTTAACAAGATTTTGAAAAATAACATTATTGAACAGAAATGTATAATTAAAATTAGTTTATAATAATATTGAATAGTATTTAACAAGGTTTTAAAAGTAATTTTTTCTTAGTGATAAATAATATTTTAAAAGTATATTATATAAAGATTGATGAAGTTACCTTACGTCCTTAAAATTACTGAATAATTTTCAAATATGTTGTGAACTACCACTGATGGATTACTTTATAAATATTAATTTTAATATATAGCCCTATATCATGAAAAACCTAATGATAATAATTTAACAAAATATTTAATAGCTAACAAAGAGGAAATTTTATTAAAAGAAAGCACGCGCTATGTTTCTGGATATCCGCTGGTGTGGAAAGAAACTTTTCCGGTTGTCTACTTTGAAAGAGGTGAGTTATAAAAATTATTCGAGCTCTGATGTAACATAGTTATTATAACATGTCTGCAGCTGCGTCTGTGGTTTAAAGTTCTCCAATTCAGTGATTATGATTTATTCTGGTTATAAATTAGTTGGGTTACGGAAATTTTTCATTAAAACGTTTTATGAAAAATGTTTTAAAATGTCTTTTAACACAAACACAATATTTCTGAATGTTTAATAATGTCAATATAATATCATTTACTACTTTTTATTTCAAGCAACGTTTTAAGAAATTTACAACCCATACTGCTGTTTCATAAATAAGAAAGGTAGAATTGTTATTTATTTTAGTATAACCAAAATTAAGTTAGATGATGGTGGATGCTACTTCATGTGATATAGCTGAGTATTAGTAAAAATTATTATAGTGTTCTTGAGGGTAACTATTACGGTAACGAGAAAATCAAAGAATGAATAAATATCGAAAAAACAGTAATACCCAAAGAAGTGACATATAGTAATATTTTAAGTAGGTGGATGATTCGACAATTTTGATACATTATGTATTTATACTACTTTAAAGCCTCTTAAACTTCTTTCTAGTATTTATGTTATATAATAGAATAATTTGTGATAAAACTAAATACTGCTAATTGTAAACTGCTAAAATATTTTCTACTGATACTTTATGATGTGTAATTTAACTACGAACCTTTTAAAAAACTCTTAACCGTAATAATTTATTTAGCTTATTCATTATTTATTAAATACTTATACACTATTTTAGAAATTAGGTTATTTATTTCCTTCTACTAAACTTGGGGCATAGGAAAATTATAGCTTACATTATAGAGAGATGCTTAGTTCTAAACTATGTCAAATATCTTAATTATGCACGTTAAGGAATGTTTACAGACTCCTACTTTAAGACTTCAGGCCCGATATTATTATCTTTCAAAAGCAGGTAACATATTTAAAGGAATTACTCACCCGAATTCCAAATAAACCTGTATATGATGTACCTGTATGTCACTGGAAATATTTACCAGAATAAAATGATTTGCTACAGACTTCTAGATCTGTGCCTCAAGGATTCTCATCATATCTTTGAAAATACTCGAGTGCTTAACACTGTCAAACTAAAAACCATAATATTAAGTAACAATACATTCATAAATATAACAATAGTATACGTTATTATCATTTATTAAATCCAGTTTAGATTTTGATACTCAGTTCATATTCACATAAGGTGACTGACTTACACCTTCATCAAAGTCAATGTTAGGTATTCTACGTTGTCGTATTTACCGATAAGAAGCAAAAAATATTAGGTTCACGTACAGATTAGTAAAATAGCCCATGATGCTAAAAATTACTCAAAAAGTTTGGAAGACTTTTCTTATTAATTTAAGTGACACATCTCATATAAAATTACAGAGAAACTGTGGTGAAATTCATGAACTTAAAGATTGAATAGATTAATTATTGATCCAAAACATTTTAGAATGTAGCTATCATCGATTATCCCAGAATAATATTTTAAAATGGATAAACCATGAAACTTTCATAACACTGTAGGAAAATAATTTAAAATACACGTGAAGCTGGTAAATATTGAAATAAATCAAGGTTGAACAAATAAAGAACCAGTTACTTAATAAACAGCCTTTCCATTTTGAAAACGAAATGTATTGGTTGAATTTTTCTAAAAGTACGTTGATTATTGTTTCTTTTAACAGTTCAGAGCTTATTCAGTTCAAAAGGGCTTATAAATATAAAAGTAACTCTTGGTGGAAGATTTAAAATGAGAGCCTCTAACAAAGAGCTAGCTTTCAACTTTGTTTCATTACTTCCCCAGAGCACTGTAAAGGGCAAGAATTTGAAATGCTAAAATACTTCGTTCAGGCAAAAGATTCCTGGTAAGAAGTGATTGGTTTTGTTTTAGTAAAAATTCCCAAAGTTTTTTCTTGTGAATAAAAATTTTCGAGAATTTTATTGATACATTATTAGCCTAATAATTTTGTTTCAAACTAAAATTACAAACTATGGAAAAAATACAACTTCTTTTCATAATCAATTTTTTAATATTATAAATAAATGAGAGCAAATAAAGTCAAATCCCTTAAAATTTTTATATATAAATGAATAATAATTAAAATATTATTATAACAAAGAATGTTAGAAATTGTAAATAAAGAGAGTTACAATTATTAGAAGATAAGACATTTTTCAACAGATATTGGCTATTTTGAAGGAAACAGGATTTTCCGGACATTTGCCATCGTTCAGTGAAACAAGAAATCAGTAATACTACGTTTCGAGATCTGCAATCTGATCTCTTCTTCTCTTCTCTGACCGGAATGCAGGTCACAATACGTCTTCATCCGTCTACTAACCACCTACGACTGACCAGAGAGGTCGCTATCCAATGGTAATCGTCACGGCAGACAAAAAAACGTAGTGCTACTGATTTCTTGTTTTCACTGAACGATAGCAAATGTCCGGAAAATCCTGTTTCCTTCACAATCCTTCCATCGTCAAAAATAACCTTCAAACAAAGAATTGGCTATTTGTTGCAAGTTTAAGTTTAGACTATAAGATTGAGCCTCCAAGCATCTTAAACAGTCATATGAGTTGGAATTGTTATATAAAGTTAAATAATATAGACTTTTCTCGAAAGAAGTCTGCTAGAGTAAAACAAAGCGTATTTCTAATATAACGTTTTATCTGTAAAGGGAATTAAGAAAAAATCCTCAGTTACTTTACATTTTCAAAAACTGTTTTAATTACAAAAAGCATTAATATTACTTTACATTTATTTGACGTCCGTAAAAAAATGTTGCTATGTAATCTCTTACAACGGCTATTGGAAAAAAGATGTAAAAGGATATAGCGATTTAAAAGCTCTGATTAAAATACGAAAAATATCCTTTCTGGAAGTAAACATTCTTAAATTTAAATGAACTAAAGAAAAAGGTTGGACATTTGAGATACCTTATATTTTAATTAATACTCATAACATTTATGTGCAAAATTAAATGCATCCATAACACTTTAGGTTTTTGTATACTGATTTATTTGCATCTCATCCCAATGACCATTTCATTCTTGAGTCATCGTGCTCTACGCATGTAGATTTACAGATATACACGAAGGAACTTTCCCCAGCTCCTTGAATAATAGGCAAATTCAACTAATTATTTTTTACTTTGTAACAAGTCTTTTTGTAATTAATTAACTAATATTGTTTGATCTAAAAAAATTCAAAATTACACGGGAATTAATAGTCTATCCTCCTGTGAATCCTCCTGTGAGAAAGTTGGCAAAGATAATTTACGGAAAAGCAGATGATAACGCACTCATTATCACATAGTAAGATAGTTTGTAATATAATAAGAACTTATCGTATTTCTAATAACTTTTTAAACAGAAGTTAGAGATAATGATAATACAGTATATTAATTTTATAATAAAAGAACAGTTATTTTTTTATTTGTGTAAGTTAGCAAATGTGTAGAAAATAAAAATGAAAACAGAAAAAAATTCCAACTTCTTACAAAGATTGTTTTAAGTCATAAATATCTTACTAGATTTATATTTAGTCTCTAAACATCTTAACGTTCCTTCAAGGATTTATTCTATGTCTGCTAGAGTTTTACCATTCGAAGAAGCTCTCTTTTAGGTTTTTAATGAAAGAAGATTTTCATACGTAAAGATTCCGGTGACATAAAGGTTTTTAAGGTTATCTGATGGATTTGGTTGTGTTTGATTCATTTTTCGCTTTAGCCAGAGCACATCGTGCTGTCCAACAACCTGTCAAGACCCGGTGCTCAACTTCGCACCAATTTTTGCTTGTTCTTTTAATAGACGATGTTAGATTTTGCTTCTAATTTTTAAAGAATAAACCCAAATGTCTCCCTCCCATAAGTAGTTTCCAAAAGTAATAAGTTTAAAATAAACTATTAGGTCTAAAATTTGTCTTGTGGTTAATAAGATTAAAGTAATTTATGAAAATCTAGGAGTGTGATCTATGATGTCAAATGTTTTATGAGTTTTTCCATCGAAAACTAATCAGTGGTACATGAAAAAAGCGATTCTTAAAGTAATATTACTAATGGAACTTAGCACCCACATTTCTAAGTTACAAACTTAGAAACTTTATACTTGTGATAAGTATATAAAATAACGACATATGTAAACCAATAATGTACCGATATGGGTGTCTTTTAAAATTACAGTATGTGAATTTTCAGACATGTTAATACAACATTTAAGGTCTGTAACAAGCAATTTCAAATATACAATTTCCTTTTTGTATGTTCTTTAAAACCTGTTGACTAATAAATAACACTCCGAAATAAAAGAACAGTTAGTCTGGTGGTGATGTTATATACAGCGAAGGAGAATCACAAATTCCTCCCCTCTTAGTCCCTTTCCACCACCACATCCACCATCAAACGTTTTAATAAAAACACCACCATTGACAACTTTCGCTTTTCCGCTTTCAAAGTGACCTATAAAGCTTTTTGGTGTTAACTTTAGATTAGTTGGTGAAGATTGTTCTTCATTTAAATTTTAAATTATAATGAGCAAATAAATAGAAATGTTAGTTAGTTTGTATTTTTTTAATTTTGATAAGAACAGATTACGCATTTTATTTTAGTTGTTGGACCCAATGCCGTAGGTGCTATATCCAATATGCAAGTCTCCAGGTTTAAAATACATGAACAGATTGCTGTACTTTAAAATCTGTTGAATATCGGCGGCTATCACAGAAAGGCGAAAATATGTTAGGAATTGGATGGTGAGGGCAAAGTGTTGATACAGTGTTAAACGGAAAACAAGTGTCAGGTAAGTTTACATTGTTTTAAATCATACAACTTGGTAGATAACAAAGAACCGTGAAGACAATGTACTAGAAAAGTGCTTGGTTTGATGAAATTCTCTGTTCAAAACCGTTTTATCAATATTATACAACAGTTTTATAATCGATTATTGTTAAGGGAATGCGAATGCGCTATAAGCATTTACATAAAAAGCGGCTATGACAATAGTTTTATATATATATATCCAAGATTCATTCATCCAAGATTGTCAAAATGTCATTGTTAGAGATTAAACTAAGATAGAAGTAGGAAACGGTGAGAACTATGGGTTCTTTAGTGATTATACCTGTTCTTTATTAAAAATCTCCAAATCCGGTGCTTAGCGTCGAGATTTACTGAATATACTTTAATGATAATATACAATAGTAGACATTTATTCCATTTAATTTAATAGAATAGTTCGAAATAGTTTAAGGACACCTAATATATTTAAAAGCAGTGTGGAATAGATTAGTCAAAACCCACAGTCTTATAGAAAGCACTTATAATGTAGGCTAATGTCATGTCCTGTGATGGTTTAAAAAGAACTTGAATTTTAAGAATTAAATATTTTTATATTATTTAGAGTTGAACGAATCAGAGATTAAGTCAAATTGTGCCGAGTTCTTACTTCAGGATTTACGCGTGTAAGAGCACTTCTGGATCAAATAAATTTTCTTCACCACAGTTTTCCTTGTTCTTCTGATGAAGGAAAAATATTTATATGTCCTAAGAAACCTACTTCTATAAAAAAAACTATCAACTTCCAGCAATTTAAATGTGCTTCAGCATAAAAGATAGACGCAAAAATTTAGCATTTATACGGATATGCCTTAGTCTTAAATAATTTGTAAATGCAGTAAAATGAAAGCATGGTTACTTTGCATCAATTTACACCGAGTCTTTGCTTGTATCCTTTGATTAATACCATCTTCAAAGATATTTAACCTGTTAACCTGGTGGATTATATTGTACGCCCTACGCAATTTCTGTTACTCACATCATTATATTTTTTGGTTCGTCTATGAATAATTTATACGTAATCATTTTATAACGTATATTGAGTGCAACCCGGACCCATTGACCCACCGTGGCTCTTGCCGAATCTGATTGTGCTTTGTGGTTCCGGTTGTAATTGTAGAGCTAACTGCGCCTGTTTGTTTCCGTCAGCGACTGTACATTTGACACCCACAATGTCAAAGAAAATCAATTTCGAGTATCAAAACAAACAATATTGTCTGAATTATTCAATGCCATCTGTAAACAAAAGTTAGATAATACTTCCGTGATAACTATTTTAAACACAGAGAGAATATGGTATGTGTCCATGAATATTAATAAAATATTAAATTAATATTTTATAATTGGTAGTAAGTATTTAAGAATGAAAGTTTTTCTACGTGTTATTCTTATATATTAGCAATAGTAACGCCAAATTTCAGTCTAATTCTATCAACTAGATTTTTCGTAATCAAATATCCAGCTTCTAAGGAGTAAAAAATTATAGCCACCGATACTTCAAAACAAAATTTTCCATAAAATTTCACATTTATAATATTAATATTAAATTTTATTACTCGTCTCAAAGGTGATCTGTTCAGGGCGAGTTGCATTTACATGCGAGGCGTTCATAGCTCCATTTAATCAACCTGACTGAAGTAAAGTGCATAGAGAGAGATTTGTGTAAAGCAGGACATCCAGAGACATACGGGTGTGTCCTCACATATATCAGGAATACCGACGGCTCCAGCAGGAAAGGTTTTATCTAGATTGGTTGTAGTGATATATCAGCAGATGTAATTTTACCTTTGTGACTGATAGAAGAAAATTATCATTAATACATTATTTTAAGGACATCGACACATTCACTGACGCGTGTCTCTATAATGATATTGTAAAATATGTTTGCACAAACAGTGATATGATCCATTAGTAAAAATTAAATTACAAATGTGTAGAAAGCTTAATTTAAAGATACCTTTCTTCATGATAACCTTTGTTCATATAACCTTACCAAAGGATATTTCGAGAACAGTTTACAGCTTGTTATTATCTACTTCCAATTAAAAATCACTGAGAATGGCATTTACCATTACTAGTAGTCAAGTGGCACTGTCACTTTATAATTATGATATGCTTTTCTATCACTTTACTAAGCGTTACTCACCTACGTATGATTTAAGATTGGAGATTTGTAGGTTAATTATTTACACAAATTATAGTTGACAAATGACCCTGTTACTGATAGCAAATCCTTGATTAGAACATCTAGTCCTTCGTAACTCAAAAACATATGTTAAATTACATTTACGGCATGTGTTTTATAAATTAAAGTGATTATTTTTTCATTACTGTATAGCTGAGATCTGAAGCACGAGTTAAAACACAATTCAAGTTTGTTTAGTGTGCTAACCCCAAACTTTGTTAGCCTACTGTTTCCGTAGAAATGAATAAAAAATCACAGCTGTTTTACATTTAAACTTGCCTGTATTGTAAATGTTAATTTACTGTGTGATGAAAATTTAATATTACAACGTTTGGATGATAACACAAATATGTATTTTAAATAATTTAACCACAATTTAAATTTTGTTTAGTGTTCATATTATTGAAAACACGGAGTAACCTTGATGATAACAACAATTTATCTAAAAACGCTGTTAACCACAGACTAATAAAATATTCCAGATAAGAAAATTCAAAGTTTAAGAGACATAAATTTGTAAAATGTCAATTTTTGCAAATATTAAGCATAAAATCCTTAGTCAATATTGTAATACGGATACGAAAGACAAAAGTAAACCGTCTAACTTTCATTATAAATTTGAAGACTGGTATAAAACCCATATTAAACTGTCTTTTGACAGAGGTACGCATCTAACATACGTGCATAAATGTATAATACGGTTTTCCGTTTATTATGTGGTGAAATTATGAAATTACTTTTTGATCCTATTTTTACCAAAAAACACATTCTTATAAAATTAATTTAATATTACAAATTAAATTTATTTCACCGTTTAAATTTTGCCTGAAGAAGAGATCAGATTGCGGATCTCGAACGTAGTGTTACTGATTTTTTTGTTTCACTGAACGATGCCAAATGTCTTATGGCAAGACAGTTAATTTGAGTAAATTGTGAAAAAAACGAGTAAAGTAATTTAAAATGAGGAAAACGAATGAGTATAAGAATTATGAAGTAGATGGGGTTGTAATTATCGTCTCTAAAGGACAATGCTTCACTTTTATCCATTACTAGAGTAAAGTGAGAATAATGGAGGCTTCGGTGCAGCACTGACTCACCAACGCACACACACGTATGGAGAGTTGATTTAAATTTATGAAGATAAGTGTACTTTTTGTGAAAAACAGAGCGTAGATTGGTTAAACTATCGTAATGAGTACACACCGGCATGCCAGTACTTCTCAAGCAATGTGATTTTGTTAAGGTGAACATGAGTTGTTTACTAATTAAAAACTGTTCTTTAAATTTAAGACGGAAAAAGTTGACTGTTGATCCAGTAAAGACGAATGTAAGTTGCGAGTCAATCCTGCGAACTTATAGGATCTTGCAATTGGTTTACTATCTAACAGCAAAGTAAATTAACCCAACTAAAGGTGAGATTAACTGAGATACGAACATTTTTGATTTATCAACAGCGATTTTGCTAATGTTTATCTTGGACTACAACAGGTAATGCTAAAGATAACACCAGGTGTATATTTGGTTACCAATATCCTTTGATCATCAACAAAATTTTAAAATATTTATGCTCTAGAATGGTTTTGAAAAATAACTTTATTTTTTGATTATATATATATTTCAATGAAGAGGATTTTGAAATTGTTGGTTCCCAATATATTTTAACAACCAAAACAATTTTAAAAGAGTTTTACTCTAGGTTTTGTAAAAATAACTGAGATATTTTTATATATATTTCAATAAAGGTGATTTAAATATTGTTTAAACATCCTGTTAATTTAACTTGAAATACTCCTCCATTTGCTTACCATAGATTTTGCTTTAATATGCTCTAAGTTGTTTCCTATGTGGTATAGTACAGCAACGGTAAGTAATAATGGGTAGAATTTGTACCGCAGCTACAAATATAAAAAAACATTTTTCTATATAATTTGCCCACAAAAAAGCTTAAAATGATTTATATATTGGACGTTTTTTACACCCTTTATAGGATGAGAACATTGAATGTATCATCGATAGAATATAAAGACAAAATTATAGTTTGATCCCACCTAATATGAAAATACTCAAATCATTTACTACTCTCCACTGAATTCACCCTATGGCCTGATTGGCCTCCCTAATTGGCCAAACTAAACTGTAGTCAGCCGTTGGTATTAAAATAATACTTCAAATGATTACGATGAACTCTGAAATGAACTCAGCAAGCTCCAGTAATACTATTCTTTAGCATATGTTTTGTTTCATAGTTATTATCGTAGGCTCTCTGTGATTTATACCTATCCTGTACAAATACTGCAGTAAAGGATGCTCCTTATCCATGTCTAATCTAGATATTATCCCTCAAAATAATAAAACCCCTGATCAGGAGACATGAACTACCCCTCGTCTTGCGTAAAACTATTGATCAAATCTGAAGTAACTTCTTTCAAACCAATATATAAAAGGAATGGAATTTTGAAGGATTATATAAAAAATTCCTTTATTTTTAAGGTTAAGTTTGACGTTTGGAAACTATTGGACATTAATCAGTGAATGGTGCTCATTTCAAAAACTGTATCTCTTTATGTTATAATTATATAATTTATCTCTTAATTGCAGTATAATCTACCTTTATCAAACTCGAATCGATTATAAACATCGAGTATTGTAAAATTTAATAAAAATAGTTTACATCACGTTATGTACGTACAAGTAATGGGTTTTATACGCAGACTACTGACTTTAAAATATATTGGAGGACTAAGCATAGATGAACTCTTGCTTTTTACAATAAGTGACATGTACAAAATTTTGCATAGTATATCAACAGCTGTTGGTTTGATTCAGTTTATTACATTAGAATTGACACTTTTTTCTTCTATTAAAACTTTAGACACATACAACCTTATGAATCATACGTTTGCATGGATAAGGTTAATGGTTCTTTTTTAAGTTTAAATGTGATATACCTCCAACACCATTAATCGAAGTATTGATTATAGTGACTACGGACTAAAGTTTGCAACGGCTCTCAAGGATATAGTTTTAATCATTCCCGTTTTATAGTTATTCAAAATCCTTGCATCACAAATTAAACATAACTGCTAACTAGACAATATACTTTTGTAAAAAGTTAGAAATGTAATGGTTTAAGTAACGATACCTCTTAGCAACTAATACGTCATAAGACAACTTAAAAACTTAGTATTATTTTTTAATCTATAAATATGAACAAACTCAAAATAGGGATATTTTAAACACGTAGTATAGACTATTTTACTAAGGACATCACTTAAATAACTTAATTTATAAGCGTATACAGTTAGATAATATAAATTTATTTAAATAAACTTCCACAAATAAGTTATCAATTAGTGAAATTCAATTATAGCTAAACAATCCCATACCATGGAAATATTACAATACATTAATATAATACGTTTAATCTTAACGTAGTTATTCTCAACATTAATTTTATATTACAAAATCTATACATTCAGTATTCAGTAATGCTTCATGTACGATGTAAAGTGCACAAGATTTAAAGTAAATGGCACATAATTTCACAGTGGAGTACTTTGCTATCAGGAGAGGAGTAACAATAACAGCATTGAATTAAACTCTTTCAAAAGTCAATTTAATTGTGGAGAAATAATTTTCCAACTATTTATACCATGACAATAAATTTACCATAATTTAATTAACACTGTTAAAGGAATTGTTAATCCATATTAAAAAATTATAAGAGCTATTTAATAACATCCAGAATTAACAACACAGACATCTCTTGTCCTAGTACCTATGCTAATGCGTCACAGCGACCTGCAAGGAGAAACATTAGTATAATTGATCATGTCAGCTTGTATCATGTGTTGATATACAGGGTGTACCAGAAAATTTGTGCCACTACTTTATCGGTCATGTAAATTATATAGAATTTATTTCAAACCCTAAACAGAAGAAAGTGATTTAATCACGTCAAGTAACATGGTTCTTAATCTGAATATTTAAGTGAGTTGTATAAACTTGTTTGACATAAAAATATATCGTTAATTTAAAGTTCTCTGAACCTGATTAATCTCTTAATTTATAAATCAGTAAACACAATATTTATAACGTAATAAACATTACAGAATGATTTGAGGAAGATAAGTACTTTCCAGAAATAAGGACACTTTGATCAATGAGTTATATTTTATAAAATAATCATTTCTATAATTTTACAATATTTCTCTCTATATTAAAATACTATACATATGGAATGAACACTGCTTGTACTAGCTTTATATGAATGTATATGATTGTGAACCGTAAGTTTATTTAAAATAATATTTATTCGGTGGATGTTTTTACATTCGATAATAATTACAGTACATGTTTATTAATTAACGACCCACTTTGAATGAAAACTGCTTTTTACTAGCTTTTTATGGGAGTATATAATAGTATATAATGGGCTCGGTTAGATGGCTTCCATTAAGAAATTATTGCCTCCTGCTTTACACTAAAATCCTCACTTTGCAGTTTTATTCAAACAAAAATAGGAGTTTTGTCATTTAAAAAAATATGAAATAACTTAATAGAAACAATTTTAAGAAATAATAACAATCAGTTTCGGGGTATTAGCTCCTAACTTATTCACTGTAATCGATAACTCAATATTATTGATAATTATTTGGTAATACATTCACAACTAAGTTGTATAACCAATTTGATGGCATAAAATCAATTATAACGTATTAGCCTCAAACGTACGTGAATAGCCAGACGAACCATTTATGTATTTAGTCAGCTATAACTCACTACGACATCCACCATTAGTTCTAATGACTTTGGAAACCATTTTGCAGCTCAAATCCTTAGTGACAACTTAACTATTCACTTACAGCTCTCCTCCATACTTTAAGTAAAAGTTATGTGTCCCGAGTCCTGTTTTTCTTAATAATGATGTTAATCATTTATTTAATCACTGCAGGTCTTGTAAATATTCCAATCTGTTATTAACCGAGGTGTATGTAAGTGATGCAGTAAGTAATTTATTTTTCATATAAGTTTCTTAGATTTTTATAATTAGCTCTCCTAGGCTGTTTGTTGCAACTATTATACGAATTACAAGTGTAACATCATTTTTAAAACTTTTGATCACTATATTAACAAGTTAAGAGTACGCCACACCACGTATCTCGTAACAGGGGTTCGCTGAGGCTGCATCCGACATTTCTTAACTATTTCTCCCTTAATTCTGTAGATGTCCTAAGGACAGACAGATAGATATACAAAAAATTCTACATCCACCCATCTCACAAAATGGAAATAGTGCCAACCATATAAGTGATAGTCTTCAATATCGCTGAGCCTGATCCCATGGTTAGATATGCAATCTAACTCTTTCTTTTCTTTGTAGGCCTATAAATAAAGTGTCAGATATAATTAGAAACATAAAGATATTATAAACAACTCTTAAGATATATTGGTGCATGGAACATTCAATATTTTATCATTGAGTTAAGCTTTATAGCAAAGTTTAAATAATAAAAGTTCCTGAGATTTAGAGGTTTCTACAAACGCGTACTCAACTAAAATCAAATCCTGAGTTGTCACTATATTTTTATTTTTACTGTATGAATAAGTTACTTGTCATATATAACATTTCACGTGTTAACAACTCATATGCTTTTACTGAGCTTGTTTAAAATTATTTAATCTGTATTGTATTATTACCATCGTGGTTATCCAAAACGACCAATGTTAACATATCGGCTAAGCCAAATAATGATTAACATTATTGGCATGCACCATAATTTAATATAATTTATACTTTCTTATTACATTATTTTATACGTTAATTATGCCTAGATCTGATTTAGAGTCCAGTTGCATGTTTGGTTTGGCCCTTTTGTTTAAGTATGTTTTAATCATCTATTATAAGTTAATAAATGTAAATTGGTTTTTTGACCGTTGGAAGGAAATAAATAAATAATATAATAACTGAGTGATTAGTCTCTCACCTCTCCCCAGGGACGGAGGGAAATAACGTTTTTGCACGATAATGAGTACCTTTCAGAGTTTATCTAATGTCAAAAACGGTTCTAGGCTAGACTTTTACGTAAAACAACTAAAATTCTATATGTATACACTTCACGTATGCTGATGGATCAAGATACATCTTACCTGAAAGTACCGGTCACTCTAAGTTTAGTATTTTGTTTATTTTTTATAATTGTGAGAGAACGTGTGACCGTACTTTCTAACTATTACAATTTACGAGTACTAAAAGTAATCGGTTGTTTGTTGTTATTCATTCTTGTTTCGTACTTTTTGTTGCATATTATATAAATCTTAATACGAAAGATACTGTTATAGTAGCGAATCCAAACCGTATACTAAATAATATTACTTATTTCATTATTTCAGAAAAGAATTATGATAAAATAATTGTTCCAATCAACATCAACTCACATTATCACGTCCCGGTTATGCAATGAAAATCATGACAACTTCTTCCCTCTGGTGTTGCAAACACTAGCATTATCATGGCAAACCATGAATTCATACCAACAGATGCAACATTTATGAAGTAAACCTAAGTAAAATCATGTTGCATGGATAGTTCTAACACAGCTTAGTTTTATGGATGTCCGTGTTAGTATTAGTAATACACTAATACTATATCTTGGGCGCTTTAGGTACATTTCATAGAAATACTTACTAATGCATATAAGAAGATATATACATGATTCCTGGGACATTTTCAGATTCGAACTACATATAATTAATTTATATATATTTTTATATAAATTTCTATTAATAAGTCCCAAATTTGACGCACAACAATTAAAAGTTTAAGAAAAAAAACACTATATTACAACTAACTAATTTTAAAACACTTTGTGATCCAAACCAAAAACTAATGACAATACTATTATTTATTTATCATTTCTCAATTAATTTAAAACAATTCTTCTTTTTCTCTTTAAGTTTGTTGTATTTAGGTTAACATGTTCAATCTTAAATAATATGCTTTTGTAAAGTTCAAAACGTCATTCTAAATCGATCAAAACTCATGACAACATTATTTTTCTAAAGAAGGAAAGTTTACTGAGAGTGAAATAATGAACTTTTCAGTCTTTACAATTCTTATCATTTAAAAAGATAATGTATACAAAATTTTTAATAAGTTCTGTGAATAGCCGAAAGTTTGTAAACAACAATTAATGCCTGCAATCAGAGAGAAGATTACTTAGAACAGAAAACATTGCAATTATGCAGTTATTAATAAGTTTATATAATGAAGAAATTATTCTATTTTTTATATTTTAAACATATTCCTTTGCCAAGCCACTGAATATTGCAGAAAACATATAAATTACCGTACTTTCGAAATGTAAAAAAAAGAAATTAAACCACAACAATGAGAGTATTTTGAGCTGGTTTATGAATATGTTAAAAGGTATTTTAGCTTTCTTTGTCGTATATACTTACTATCAGGGTTTATGTCACCAGACGTTTTACTACAGACCATTTGTGAATATCAAGATCTATAAATAATTTTTTACTAATAAAAGATTACTTTCTTAGCGATGATTATGATAGAAAAAAAAATATTTATATAATATTTTATTATTTTGAAATATAAAAACGACAGTTAAATGTATTGTAGAGATACATGGTTAATGGTTATAGGCATGTAGAGATACATGGCCTATAATTGGCTTCGAAGCTAATTCTATATATTTAGGGTAATCAAGGGTAAAGTTTTTGTATAAAAATTTTAACTTTGACCACCTTTTAACAGGAAACGCAAAAATAATATGAAAGAATCAAACTGTGGAGAACTTTATGCAAGCAAATATATGTAACAAATTTTAGTAGTTTAAAAATAACAACTGAAATTAAATTAATGTTGTGGTTTGTAAAAAAGTAAAAAGGTAAAAATGTTATATATAGTTTAAAATGCTAGTGTAAGTGTAAAATTCAAAATAAATTTATTATTTTGTGTATAGTATACGCTGTAACAAAAATAAACACACACACACAAATAATACCAAGAGCTATAATAGCCAACTCCAAAATAGAGTAAACTACACCATCGACGAACTCTCTGTTACCAATATAAAAATGAAGATTCATAAAAATGACAATCTATTATTCAGTTAATTTTAACAATTTCATATAAATAGTCAAAGATAAATGAGTTTTCCAGCCCTTTTAGCGATAGGCTACGCTAACGTGTGGAGCTTTATGAATGGTTTGGAGATGGTTCGCCTTAAAAATTCAATAATATGTATATCAGGAGTCATAGGTTTAAAATAACAGTTGAATTTATATTGACCACACATCGTTGTAAGTTTTTAAAGATGTATGTTAATGTTTATTGTTCGTTATTTTTAAACTTTTTAATACGTCAGCGAATTAACAAATACGCAATTGAAAATGCTGTCTAATTTTAAAAATTAAAGTGCAAAAAGGGAATTATTACAATCCATGTACAATGCAAAACTGGAAATGAAAATAAACATAACCAAGGAAGGCTGGCTGGATATAAGATCTCCTGTAGATGTTTGCAGGATTGAAAAGAAATTCCAAATCATCTGTTTGTAGAATGTGTTATATTATCAAGGATAAGGCATAAGATTCTAATATGACACCAAGTTCAAGCAAAAGGAATACGCAATGTCAACTACAATCAAGTAAGGGAACACAATAAACTATATATGTTTCTTCCGTAACTCAATTCAATTTAATAATTATTTAAACAAAAATAGTACATTCATAAATGCATTTCCAATGCGAAAATAATATAATAAATGATAATTACTATTTAAAGTCAATGGTGTTGCTTCAAGTTACTTAAAGCACTGTATAATTTATTAAATGTTGTATCCAACTTCATAACTAATATAGTTTCATACAAAAAACAAGGAAATTTTTATGAATTCAATATGTAAGTTTTATTTTGAAAATTAATGTGTTAATATAACCTAATTTATAGTTATTAATGTAACGCATAATAGCCTTATACAGTTCCTATTTTATATACACTAACTCTGCGCTTTACTGACCGGTTTAAATCATAATGAAAGCCTGAACACAATTTACGTACAATAGTAGTAATCATACAATATAAAAACATTTCCCGTCCAAGGTATGTACGTGAAACAGGAAAGTCATGTATATAGTGAGCAGCACAGTCGTATTGTACTCCTGCCACTACACACAATACACATATCAGATAGCTTAGGTATGTAAAGACCGTTGTGGTAGTAAATATAGGTAAAATGGCAATACATGCTTACACAGTAAAATTGTAATGTAATATTCATATCGAGTACTAGAATATACCCTATATAATTGTCCAGCACTTAAGTAACCAGATTTCATCAAATAAATTTTTTAAGTAGGTCATTACTATTTTTGGTTTTCTTTAGTTATACAATATTCAAGATTACAAACAATTTTGTATTTATTATTTGTATTTCCTTCTATTTTTATTTGAAGTTATAGAAAAAAGATTTTGGTAGTAGAGACAGTCCCTCTGGTACAGGCGCATTATTTATCATTTGATGTTTGTTTTAAAAACTTAATTTTACTGATTTATCTGTAATTTTTAACATATGTAACGCCGTCACGAAACGATGTCACTTGTTTGTTAATATTATAATGGAGTTTATTATTTTCTCAGTATTTATTTTGTTCAAAGTTGTTGGTAGTTTATTAATTACAACAATGTGGTTTTCTCATTTTTGACATGATATTAATTTTTTACTTAACAATAATAATTTTCATTCACTTTTTTATTGAGTTATACATTTCTCCAATAATGTGTCTAACGCATATTCAAACCACTTCCTATTAAATCCTTTGCTACTTGTGAGGAGACCTATTATACAATTATAAATAAGACATTTACTCTAAAATAAAAATTTAGGTATAGTATTGATGACTAGGGTTTCACTGCTTTATCTGAATTGTAAAAATGTAAACAGCGTCACCAAATTACGTCACTCAAAATTTCGTGTAGCAAAGGTAACATGAACTATTATGTATGTATTCTACATAACAACCATAAAACTTGTAGAAAACCTTACTAAAGGAAAACATAGCTAATCTTGTCTGTCTGTGTGTCTCTTCTTATGATAATTTTAAAATGAACTGACTTATACAATTTAAACTTTGCATGAAGCTTCATTTCTAATATAGGTAACACTAGTTAAAATGATTACAAGTTCATCAATCCATGAGATTCGGCTGTATTAGCTAATATTTGTACACTGGTATTATGGTTGTCCATGATGGAAATTAAAAATGAATATAATAAATAAATTTTTAAACAAGATTAACGTGACATCGTAAATAATGTAGCATATTAATACAGAATAAATAAAAATAATAGAGTGGAAAGTCACTGTAATAATTTTTGAAAATACTTTATTTGTCCCACTCTTACGATATAGTTGCCTTTATTGCTCACTGAAACTTTTATCACTCCATAAAAAAGTATTTTAACGAAAAAATATTTTTAATATATCATGTGGCATGATGTCTTAGATAATTTCATCTGCAGACTCAAAAGGTTTCTAGGAATACTTCATTTCTACAAGGATGATTCTATAAAGGCATATCTCTAATCATGAAATTTAGATGAGGATCATTGGAATCTATCATTAAATAGACGGACACAATTTCTCTTTGACTGCCAAAGGGATGTACACTTTTTTATGATTTCTGTCTGTCTAAACTGTTCAGAGCACTTCTTGAAAATAAAACGAATTGCAGATCTGAAGATTTTCATATAACCTCTGCAAAGCTTATATGACTCTCGTTATGGTGTTCAAATACCTTGTAATAGTATTATAAAAATTATTATTTTAATTATGTTCCTTTCTAACAATGGATAGCCAAATTTTAAATACATTTTTAATTGTTTTAAATATACAACATTAACGACGTAATGTTAAAAAATGTTTTGAAGATCATATCCACTAAACTTTTTTGAATAGTGGTAATATTAGACACTGTTTGTGACTTCGTAATTTATATGACAATCTTGCAACCATAAGGCTGTCCAGTATAGGGGGCAATTCTATCAAAGTGTAACTTACATAAGAGGTGCAAAGTTGCAGAATAATTTTCATACGTTGGATTCAAGTAAATATTATTATATAACAGTATTGAGATATATACATCATAAGAAGAGATTCTCATTTTCCAACAACCTATGTTTTTATTAAGTTTTCGGAATCATTTTAAATCCGAAAACAAATGTATAGGTATTTGATTATTTTGAAATATGTGGGGATTAAGGATGCGTTCAGCAGTTTCAAATGCTTACACCTTCTATTACTTATTTTCTTTCATATTTTCCCAATATAATATTTTGAACCATTTTGCCATTTTATTCATATTGCTCGCAAGATAAAATATTAATGGATACTTTTAAGTTGAATAAGTATAAAGTCTTCATTTAACCTCAAGCTCATTTTTAATAGTTTGAGATATGGTGTATGTATTACAGAGCATTTCTCTATAAAATGTTTTTTTTACAATAATTTTCTAATTCTCGAATTTATTTAAAATGCCCTGATATTATTTAAAAAGCATAATAGTAACTTTTTAAAAACTGTCGCTCGTAAAAAAAATTCAGTATTCCAAGCGCAAAACAGAATGCCGTATTAGGCATGCCAATCAATATACAAACTACTCTTTTACGAAATACATTTAAAATGTTTGCCCTGGAGGACTAAGCTATTAACATCATTGTTGTAATAACAGTACTCTAACTGGTGAGATAAGAGTTACTTAAGGTAAGGTGGAGAGTTGTAAGTGAATAGTTAAGTTGTCATCAAGTGTTTTGAGTTGCCAAAATGGTTTCCAAAGTCATTAGAACTAATGGAGACCGTCATTGCGGGTGATAGCGGACTAAATACATAAATGGATCGTCCAGCCAATCATGAACGTTTGGGGGTTATGCTTTGTAATCGATTTCATGCTCTCAAAGGTTCGTAAAACTTTGTGAACGTAAAATTACTTTGAATTAACCAGGGGATAATAAACTGGAATATTCATTTTTTCTTAAAACTTTTTCCCACTAGCTTATTTTTAAGTGAAAAACATGATTTTGTGTGAGTAAACCTACCAAGTGATTATCATAGAGTTGAGCAGGTGAAATTAATTTATTAATGGAGGCCGTGTAAACAGAGCCCCTGTAAATTAAATCAGTGTTATCTGAGAAACCACATTTGCAACGATTACTGTACTAGCTGGTCTTTGTATATTATATTTTATCACATAAAATAAAGCTAAATTTGTACATAATATAGCAGAATAATTGCTTTCTTTTGTGTTATATTAACTTCCCAAAATACGAGTATTATATTTTACATAACCTTATTCTTCACGGGTTTTGTGCCAAATATTCATATTCAGAGATATTTAAGTTGACTTAAGTGTAATTTTCAAAATGTAAAACCTAGAACTGTTAATCGACATAATTTTGTCGGTCAATGCCGCTTCTTTAGTGTTAACCGTCAAAATTTTGTCGGTCAATCATTCCCTCGTATAAGTTACTTTTTACAATATACTCCGGTAACGTATCGATATACTTCATGCACCGTTGGATTCAGGAAGAAAAATACTAGGGAACAGATGAGTTTTATTCCTCTTTGTATTATGGTTATGACGTAGCAAGCTTGTTATTTTGAACGTAAAAGAAAACGCGACGCTATTTGTTGTGACCGCCATATTGCCGCTGCCGTTCTGTATCATTTTCGTGCCGAGCTGTGGATATTTGTAAGTTTTAATAGTTTTACGCGTGTTTTAGTGTCGTATTTAATGTGTAGTGTGTTGGTTGATGTCGTAGTAGTGTATACATATATAATTTAGAATAAATTAATTTCTATTTACTGAAATATGTTTGAGAAAATACCGGCTTTGTGTAGGCTATGGCAAAATGACTTGGCTAAAATTCATTTCACATAGTTTGTTATTGTTTTCACTTACTAAAACGTTATTTATAGCATACTTTTAGCTCTGAAGTAACTATTTATTTTTGGTAAATAGATAGTTTTTCACAATAAAATATATATTTCCTGTAATTTCTTTGGATATATATAATAACTGTTTGGATTATTCTATATTTTTTCAATATATTTAGTTATATTTATAGTTTTCTAACTACATAATATTTTTTTATTACTTATAAACCATAAATTTATAAATTTTGATTTAGTACAAGCTGTAGAAACGATTTTATATTTTGCTGGATGAAAATTTTTCGCAAAATTTTTGAATAATGGCAAAATTTAACTTTTTTTACTTTTCAAAAAATAATTTATGGTAATTATTTCATTAGTAATGTATATTCTATTTTATTCTAAGTAATAAAATATGCAATATAACATGTATTTATAGATAAATGTATTAGCAAATCTTGTTTTACCAAAGTCTTATGTGTACACCCGATTTTCAGAATGTATACGCATCGCTGCTTTTTGTTCTATAGCTTTATGATGCTTTCATAAATGTGTATAATGTTTTATGTTTTTTCTGAAACTAGATAAAATTTGATACAAAATGGCTATCTCACTTATAAATATTTCTCACTATAACTTCATTTGCTAGGTATGGCCCCCCCAAAATTTAAGAAATATTTTTCGTAAATTTTATATTTGATTAAAAAAGGTGTTTATTAGAAATTTTTTATGGTTAATTTTACAATATAGTGCAATTCTACGTTTAATTCTGAACACAAAAATATATACTCTTATTTATATTGCTTTTATTTTATATTTTTAATAATTTTTTTTTTTTAACCTTGCGCGAAGCTCCAAAACAGCCTGACACTACAGGATGAAGTGACCGCCAGTTCTAGGGTTACGCAACCAAATTCTATTCGGAATGTAGTTTTTGAGATTTTACAATCTTTTCAACAATTTCCCAGTTCGTAGAGTTAAAAATTTTGCGGTAGAATTGAAATTAAATATTGAGAAATAATTCTCCTAGCCAAAGTAGTCTGATACACCCTTTCTATCAACACATATGGCATGATATAAGCTTTGACCCATTGTACCATTGGCGTAGATACCCAAACAAAAGGCATCTATCTCCTTATATTTGAACATTATTATCCTTATAATTTGTTACAACCGATATTTTACATTTTAATACAATAATAAAGTTACTAAATATATTAACCTAATTTACATGATATTACTAATAGGAAAGTTATATATACTACGTAAATTTTAATTGTAAAGTGCCAATTTTATGGGTGAAACTACAATTTGAAAGAGTTTCAGTTAATGCTGTCAGTGTGATTGCTCTCCTGATAGCAAAGTACTCCACCGTGAAATTATGTGCCATTTACTTTGAATTTTGTGAACTTTACCTTGTGCATGGAGCATTACTGTATTTAAATATTTTTAATTGGCTAAACTTTAGCAAAGTCTATTATTTGTGGGGCTAAAAAATAGTCATATATGTCCGTCTGTTCACACAACATCTCGAAAACAAACAGAAACTAAAGACTTGAAACTGTGCACGAATTTATTTCTATATGAAGATGGCGCGTTTCAATTAACTCGATTCAGCTAAGCGTTAGTAAATGTTTTAAATTGGTTTTACGGTCCAATCATGTTGGCAGGAAGAAAATGAGAGGAATTTTGTAAAAAAGTTAACACAACAAGAAGGTATTAAAACATTTGATAAACTAAAAGTGATAAATTATCCAACACATACAATACCTTTTCATAGGTAAAATATTCATTTAAATTATTATGTATAACCTTAAGTAATGAGCAGAAATCTTAATTTATAAATAGCTAAAAATATCCTTATTTAGCCTGCGTGTTTTAATTTACAAATAAATGCATATACATAAAATCAAACCACATAAAAGATAAAGAAATGGTTAAGGCATTATAATAAGGAAAGAGCATATCGCAAATTAAATTATACTTACTTTATATGCGTAACTTGTTGGCACTATATCTCTCAATTTACGTTTTTACACGAAACTACACTTTTAACTGCCAAGAATTCATTGAACAATTTGTAGCCGAAGTACGGTTCTGTTAGACGATACACTTGGAGACGTTCTCCCGGAATAAGAGTGGCTCGCTTAAGTATCGTAACCCTTTAAGTATAAAGAGCTTCGTGAATGAAGAAGCAAAATCCATTCTGCGTAAACTTCTATACTAGTAAGAAACGAAACGGCAACGAAACACGGTAAAGGGGTTTCAAATAAAAAATTAAGCTAATTACTGAGTTTTGGTATCTTTCAGTTATATTTGTAACTCCTGTGAGATTCTATTACCTTCTGTGGAATAGCACTAGCAAGAGCTGACGAATGAATAATGAATGATTGGATCTGCGAATCTACCTTGCCCGGGATTCCGTACGTCTTACGTCGCTTTGCAGGTATCTCACATCAGTCTCCAGCACCTTCGTTTTTTTAAGGAGAGCCTGATGTTTAGCAGTCAAACTGGTTATCTTCTCTTGACTCGGCTGGATTACATTATTAATCTTCACAGTAGCCCTTTGGTTCACTGTCTCCTGGAGGGCCACATTCTTCTATACACTTGGTCAGCTGATCGTTGAGTCTAGCTTTACCAGTCTCGTTTTGTTCCTCAACTAAAAAATCCCCACTGGCTTGTCCTTATAGCTATTGTTTAGTTTACATGGATCGGTTCTCTGTTGACGAGAGGTCCACACGCAGCAAGTATCTCTCCTGCGATACCTCACTGTAAATCTTGGACCCATCCTTCAGTTTGCTTCAAGGGGGAACTAATATGAGGGACCTATTTTTCAATTGATTCTTCACCAAAAGTGGTAGTTGCAGACCGAAGCCAACTATAGAAACATTGTCGCAAGGTCTATGATATCTTGGTTCAAGAAAGATATAATACCATGAATTTTGTCGTGTTGCAAGATTTATACCGAGAAAGAATTTTATTCATTGATTTTAAATTTTTCATGAATCTTTAATCCTACAAAAAATAATACTATGATGTGTAAATTGTGTTGTATGATTGTATTGACGAAAGTAAATTAAATGCACTATTTAGTTTTTTGAAACACAATCTCTGCTAAGCCTGTCATTATACTTTGTTTAAAGTAACTTTACCATAATTTAATTTCCATAAATTTAATTTAGAGAAAAAATGTCCTATTTAAATCGGATTGTATGTTGTTATAGTTATTGATCACCTTGTTTGTAATTCTTTACTGAAAATTTCTCGAATTTCATTTTTAAGACTCTTTAAAAATGTTATTTGTGTTCGTTTGGAAGTTATGCGCATTAAAGATTGTTGTAATGAAACCCTTTTATGAATTTAATTTACAATCACCGTGAATTTAATAATTTCCACATTCATAGTTAGTTTAGTTTTAACCTGTCAATCCAATAATATTTAGAGGTTAAATTTGGGTTTACTACCTTGTATGGAATATATTATTGGATGGAATATATCGATATTATTTTTTAAATGCTAATATCGAGTTGGCATTGCAACGGATAGAATGTTTGATGGAGTATGAAAATTTTTATTGACATCTGAACACTAATCACTAAAACTACATTTGGTAGCTTTTAAAAATATAACCATAACCACTTAAATCGTAACTTCGAATAATTATGTTTGAAATACCTAAGATTGACTATTCTTTCTTAGGCAATTTTCCTTACTTAGATAGTGAAAATATAATCTGGGGACACTGTTGTGGAGCTAAGGTGTTGCATTTCAATACCCTGTACAATTTACGCTTTAACTCTAATTGAAGCTTCACATATCAGTAGTAAAGTTAGTACTTCAATGATCGTTTGCGTAATCTGATTTACCTAAACCTTTGCGATGGAACACGACTGAACGTTAAGTTGACTCAGGAACGTCATTGATGAACCATAATGTTTTTGGTGCGGGAAAAGCAATTTTATTGCATCGAAATCACTTGGTGGCAATCATAAGTAATCATTTCTATAGCAAATAATATAAATATAAAACTATAGAATCTGTTGCAGAGCTGGAGTAGACGCTTCGTAATGGGTAGATTTTCACTTTAAGTTTATTTGGGATTTCAAAAGAAAATTTTTGTTTGAAGTCATTAATTCGTCTAAGTTGATATTATTCTTTATTGAATGTACCTTATTCACAGGCTGAGGTCTGAGAGAAACATTATTTTCCAGCTATAATCCCGCTGATTCCATTCGATTATAATTTAAATTGAAATTAGTGTATTTTCTTATTAAAGTACATTTTACCACGATATATAACAAAGCCCACAATCAGCCTGACAGTGACAAGAGTCACTTTTATGATTGAGTGGCCAAATTGGGAACGTGACCCGTTCACTTGTCAGCTTCCTTGATAATCTGGTAACATTGGAATATGAGGAGTGATCAGAAAATGTTGTTTACCTGGAATTTTTATGATATTCTGTGTTAGTGTAAAAATTTTTATTGTAAGAAGCCTTATGCTCCTCTGGGTATAATTAAAAGTATTACTTTATGTTTCTCAACGAAAACCTAGCAAACACAATGAATTACTGTGCTATTTTTACTGTTTGAAATAACGTATACTTTCAGATAACTTATAATTATATATGATAATATATTTTTCTAATTTTTGAAACCCATTTTTCCTTTATATATATAAAACCTTTTGGTATTTATGATATTAGGTACGATACCTTTTTTGTGACTTGCGTTTAAAGTGAAGAAAGAGAAATATCATCCCTCTAAATTCTAATGTAATAAAACCAACCAACCCTACAGCTGCTGATTAACTCTCCGCCATCTCTCACATGTCACTTTGCATAAAGCAACAAGCTCATCTCTGCGTAGTCCTGCCTTATCTTCAAGTCAGAAGTCTGTGGATAAAACCCATTTCTTTATACACACCCAGTTTTATGTAACCTATTTCTCTAATATTTTGCAACAAAATACTGATTTACAATGAATTAATAATGACAAACACAATTTATACTCAAAAGAAAGTTTTTACGTTTTCAAATGAACGTAAATTTATGATTTACATGTTTTTTAATCTTTAATATTTTATCCCTTTATTATTCATCCTCATAGGAACAGTACGTGAAATGTAACCCCTTCAATTTCCAATTATTTTACAGACCTATTGCCGAAATAACCTTCGAATCGTGAAATCGGCAGCATTGATTGATTCTACCTTGAAGAAATTGAGTAGAGAAAATTTGATTCTTACGAAATAGGTAAGAGGAAGCATTGTTTCCAGCAGTTTTGAAAATTTTAATTTTCTTCAGGCCAAAAGTAGGGCAAAATGAGACAAAGACCTAGAATTAATGGTGGGTGGGTCTATTAAACCGTTTGAGAATTATTTTTATTTGCCACATCGAAAATGGATTATTCATGGATATTATTTATCACTTAAGCCGGTGTTTATACTGTATTCATGTACACTACAGGGCGCCAAGTATCGTAGTTAAAGAATGAAACCAATACTCAAGAACGCTTAAGGAACATTTCCAACTAAATGTAAGAATGTTTCATATTTACGTTTATAAATAATTTCAAATCAAGGCCTATTTACAGTCAAGGTGAGGGGGAAGCCACAGGAATGATAAAAGTCAATTAAGTCCCTGATCTGAGACGTTTTCTAAACTACTGCTATTGTATTAGTGATTTCAAAAAGTTGAAATACAAACATAATATGTAAAAAAAGTCGTTTTAAACCTATTTTAAAGTTATTTTCTGGAGAATTATTTTTGGATAGCTTAGGCAGTTCTTAATATAATTGGCCACCATCACTATTAACGATTATAAATAACATGTTTTATTAAAGAATTTTAAATTTTCCAAGCTGTTACTTATCATAATTTCAACGCATGGTATTTACTGGAATATCGTGAGGAAAGCATTACAATAATATGATGATTTTAGTTAATGACATCCGAATTTTAAACTTTATATAATGAAATTTCCTGAATTTCAATCGATAACCTGCAATTTATTGCCATCGTGTGACCAATCTACGATATGATTTTCACAGCGAATGCACACAACCGACCTTCATAAATTTAAATCAACTTGCTCTCCACAAGTGTATGCGCGTTGGCGAGTCAGTGCTCCGCCGGAACCTCTATTGTTCTCCACTTTACTCTGGTAAATGGATAAAAGTGAAGAAATTATCCTTTAGAGAGGATACCTTTCACCCACTCATAATTATGAAATTCGTCCGTTTTTCTCATGTTAAATTAACCAGTAAAAAAATATTTTGAGGGATATGCAGAATCAGTGAAAATGGTGGAACGAAGTAAAGTATGAGTGAGTTTCAAATGACTAATTATCTTTATTAACAGCACTAAAGAACTCATACACTTTATTTAAATAAGTGTACGAGTCAATTAAATTAAAATTACTTAGGCAGCTAACTGGTTTGAGTTAAACACAGAAAAATATAAATATTGACTCCATTTACATATTAATATTTGAAAGTAAAACTAAACAAAATAATATAATTTTATTCGTGAAATTAATTGATATAGTTGAGTATTTTGTTTAGTAAAATAATATATAAAACTATTTCAATTCAATACTTCTTAATAAAAGGAAACTATTACAAACTGAACAAAAGACCACAGATTACACAAAGTCATAACAACCAATTACTGACAACCGTTCCACCGTCTAATTGTAGTGAAGTAACGACCTCATGGAAGAAATATGGAGGAAAAGTAATGTTTTAAGCTACCCTTGCATGGAATTGAACGAAATGTAGAAACAGAAACATCAGGCCAAACGACTGTGCCTATTACCATACAACGTCAGGATCAAAGGTTTCCTTTTTTCTTACTTTTAAATAAAACGCCACGGTAACACAGGAAATGCTGACATTGATTTCATCGTCAGAGTTTCGCATACGCTAGTGTATGTGTGACGTGTTGTCCATACTCTTGGCTCCTGTCCAATGTAATCGCTTGGGTTCACTCTGCATTTGTAACTTTATGTTGGCTGCACAGGTACCGTTTATATCCGCAAATTTTATGTTGCCGAAAAATTTTAGTTATTTATATATTATAGGTTATGATAGCTGAAGAAGAGGATAGTATAACCCTTGAAACGTGGTTCCTTTTTTATGATAAATATAATGATAGCAAATTTCCAAAATAGTGATATTCCTTCAAATTATCTATCATTCATTAAGGACATTTTAAACAGTACTCAAAACTGTGCGTCTTAGTTCCTGTCTTTAGCATTAGTGCAATCGTAAAATTTTATTTAATTTTACTAAAATTATAGTCCATGTTTCAATTTACTTATGTTCTAAGAAATAGATCCGATTGTTCGTCTTTAAATGCACGTCATGTAGTCAGAAATTAGAAGCTAGGCAATATGAAAGCACCTTCAATAATGATTAGCAATAACATTGGCCTACTCTTAGTAAATATTAAAGTCTCTCCAGTACTGTTCACACACATCCAGATACTTAACATGTATTGTTACTGGGATATTAGAGCAAACTGTTTCAAAACTTTAAATCCGACAAACTGTTACTTACACAGCGTTAATCCCTATTTATTCACTCTGCATGTAAATGGGCTACTTTGTAATACAGCTGAGATCTTCTACAGTCACAGTTTTCCTCATTGCTAAGTCAGCCGATTTTCCCTCTCCCAATACATTTTATTCAGTAGGTAAACAACTTTTTAAGTGTAAAAATCTTTTTGTGTGCATAAACAATCTTGTAATTCCGTTTTTTTTTACATTTTTATTTTAAATAGCAAATTAAAAACACCAAATTGTTTTATCAAGCAGTGTTGTGTTTTCCTCATAAAATAATAAATATTTTACTATGATATTTTGGATGCCATGGTAAAAAAGATAAATTGTTTATGTAAAATATTATTCAGTACTCGTCTTGAAAATCCTATTTCATGCATTGGTAGACATTTATAAGCTCGGCTTCTCCTTGCGTGTTTATGCAATCTCGCCCTGTAAAAGACTTAGTCACTTTAAAGACTTGTGATGAGTTGTACTATTAATAATATAAATAAAAAATTTTTTAAAAAACCACGATATTTTAAAGTTTCGAAATTTGTATGTCATAATGGTTTTTATTGCAAAACTCGATCACACAAAATGTACAACACAAATTTAGACTAAATGTGGCATGGCTATTGCTTAAATATTAGACATGCCATCTTAACATTCTTTTCTGAAATAATTAGCATTAAAAAACTATTTATTTCAGGTTTTTGCACTTCCATGAAAAAAAACGCCATCTTCGAAGTGTTTCTGCAAATAGTTATGGCAATAGTACTAACTATCTTTTACAATAGATGGCAGCCGTGACGAAATTAAACCATTTTGTTTCTTATTGATACTCAAAATTAATATCTTTTGATCACATATGTTTTTTTGATCACAAATTTACAGTAGCTAAAGGAAGAAAAAGGAGGAGCCGGACTGACTCAATAGATCTTTTGCTCTGTAACCATTACAAACGGCATCACGATACAAAATCGTCTATGACAGAATTAATTTCGGGGGCAATGTGTCCAGTTTGCACTAAGTATAAATATATATGAAAGAACACATTAAAAAACATTTATATAATTTTTCCAATTCTGAACTAAGAAACTAAAGTGATGTAATGCAACTAGTTTACAAATATTTATACCTTTAAAGAATGTATTAACCAATGGTACAAGCAAATACTTAGAGCTGAATTGCCAAAAAAATAGGTATGGATTTAGTTTTATTGAATTAATATAATCTTAAATATGTTTATTACAGCAACACGGTTAAAAAGTAAATGGCAATTTATTTGCGTGAGAGTGTGTGCACGCATACTAAATTCAGAACCATTTAACGTGCAGTAAAAATATTAATCACAAATGTTGGGTTATTGAAGACAAAGACACACCAGGAAGGAAGCTAGGTTTCTAACTATATCCCTTTTACTGAAGTACATTGCAAGCACCAGAAATTAGCGCTTCTTTACAGAAAGCTGTCTTCTTAAGAAATACACATTTTTAACACTAGGAAAATTGTGCATATTTTTTGGAACCAGAAGTGCTCCTACCACGTGCAATACCTGAAATCTAAATCTGTCGCAATTTTATTTATTTTTCAACCCTCTTACCGGTAAACGCTGAACCTATATAAGTTATATCCGCACTTGTATATTTTCGTTTTTAAACAATCAGGAGGACTCCACATCAAGTGCTTTTGCAAAAATGACTACAGATTTTGGCTTTCTTATTCCTCTCAACTGGCCTTAAATATGTCAAAGTCGCTTTTAAAACATTAGTAGGTATTCTATCTACTATTATCAGAATTGCATCTACTACATTGCATCTACTAATTATCTACATATTGCAGAGAAATCAAATTAATTTCAATAGTACTTACAGAGCTGGTTTCATCTCATTCCTCAGGGATTCAAAATATATTTCTTTATAGTTAAATTAATTTATTTGAAAAAATATCAGGACATTAAAATGTTTTGTAGTCCCTTGTAAAGGATGGAAATCACAGATCATAGGAGGTTATGACATATATATTAAAAAGAATATATCCATGATGTCACAGCTGTTTCATACTTAAATCAAGTTTTAAATCTCAACGAATTGCTAGGCAGCATTATTACATCATAAATTATTTGTGAAGATTATTTAGTGAATCTCGGCGCTTGCAATTTCAGCACCAGCTTTGGGTAGGTTTAATCTAAAGTACAGATATAATCTCCAAAGCACCATTCGTTCTCACCGTCTCATTCTCAGGTTATTCTTTATTATTGGCACAATAGTTTATTCTCTAACAATGAAGTTAAGATAATCTTGGGTTATCAAATATTTTAAAATAAAATATGTAACTATTGTCTTAGCCGTTTATTCTTTAAATGGAAATGCTTAGAAGGTCAAGTTCTATTAAAAGTAAACGATTATAATAAGGTTTTATAATATAGATGAAATAGCTTTGTACAAAGAATTTAACTAAATTTAACTAAATTTGGAGTACAAATCCGAATCTAAACTAAAATTTTAGATATATTATAACAGTGATAATACTTATATATTTGATATATGGCTTCCCTCTAAATATAAAGGTGTTTAGTTTGACATTTTTGGGATTTATAAAGTTTGTAACAATTTTGGAGGATTTTGAGGCAGAGATCCAAAAAGTTGATAGTAAAATAATATTTTTTTTGAAAATATATCCAGTAACAAAGAAATACATTATATGCAAGTTTATATGAAATTTGGATTAATATTTTCTACAAATATTTTCACCTGCTGTTGAAGGATAGTGGTATTATGCTGAAGTCCTAAAGTTTGTGTCTGTAAACATTCCTTAACGTGCATGTTTGAGATATCTTACACGTGTTCTTACTCAGCAAATACTTATAAGGTAAACTATACATTACTTATTACAATTATTTAGTGGCATGGAATAAATAACCACATAGCTAAAACAGTTAAGAAGTATTTTAATAAATAATTAATAATCTAGATACATAAGTATGAGAAACAACTGCACGTACCTATCAATGAGTGGGCTAAGAATACATTTGAATTTGAATTGTATATCAGACACGACAGTAAAATTTATTTAAACAAATATTTCCGTAATATTTAGGCATCTTAAAATAATCAATACGTAACCGTATTTCGCTTTGTTACAAATTGTTTAATCTGTCTAATAAACACTATAATTGTTATTAACATTAATTAGTATCAAACACCAACTCCTTGTATTTTCTCTTAAATAAAAATATTACTTTAAATAATTATCAAAATCTGAAATTTAAATGGTTTTCAATATTTATAAATCCATAATTCATTAAATTATAAAACATGTTAACAAAATCTAAACATCTCTACTTTTCTACCATATAATTAATTACACACTTTATTGTGTTCGGTTTGTTTAGAAATTTATTTATTCGCCGATTTTATCGTTGCTGTAATGAGTGCATATAAGACCAATATACAAATTATGAATTTAACTCAGCCAAACCACATAGCCTACACCATCATCAAAATCAATGTTGGTTACATGAAGTTAATAACAAATCTACCCTGTCTTATTTACCAATTAAAAATTGGTTTCTTTCTTCCACTAATCAGCAGTACTAGTTTGCTAAATTACTTAAAACCTTAATCACTAAAGAGTCATTGGTATAAATACATCATATTCACAGTATTAAAAATAATGAGATTTTAAGGTTTCAGTTAAAAACAATTTGTAATTTTAACTTTGCCCTCTGGGTTGACTAAAATTTAAATTAAAACTTTGCTAAACTGTTTATTGAAATGGAAAATTGCAAACCACAGACGCATCAGCTGCAGAGAATGTTATAAGAACTATGTTGCACCAGACCTGGAATAATTTTATCAACTCTCCCTGTTTCAAACTAGACTCTACAAACGGGAAATTTTTCTTTCCACCTCAGTGGACGTTGAGTAACACTGCACTTGCTTTCTATTAATACAGTTTCCTCTATGTTAGCTCTCATGGAGTTTTTTTGATAAATTCTGGGTTTCATATTATACAACTATAATAATAAATCGAAATACAGCACAAAATCAAAATATTTTTTACTATTAACTTGAAGTTAATGCTAAACTGTTATTAAATTATTATTAAAAGTAATCTTGATTATAACATTTGTTAGAATGTTATTCTGAAACATCTTTGCCTTAATTAAAATCAGTTTTTTTTATGAACAAAGTAAGCCCATTACAATACCAGGTTGTATAACACCTGAAATTAAAGTCTCAATATACATTTTAGTTACTGGGAATATATAACTAATATTTTCCTTACGTATAAATAAGTTACAACTAAGTAATATTTATATTGAGAATAACGTAATAAGGTATAATCACAATTTTTAAGTAAATTTATCAACAACTAAGCACAGTTTATTAAAATTTCCGAAACATTAAAATATATGGTTATGTCTCACCGAGATGTAACTGCGTGAGCTGTTAGGCAATTATGGAATCCGACACATTTTTCAATATTGTCATAAAAAATTACGTGGTTTTGAACGTATGAACGTAATCTAACGAGATAGAATATTTCCATATAGTTGGTTTTGTAATTGTCATTAGTAATTAGTATGCTGTATAAGCACTTTCATTGTTGTACTGGTGGAATAAGTTTTAAAAAATTTATACCAAATTACTTTTTTTTTAACATACAATATCATTATAAATTGTACAAAACTTAGACGTATCCTCTTCTTTTCATTTATAACTTAGAAAGATTTACAAAACCCACAGAATGTCTACTTTTTTTACTAGTATATCTGCACTTATGTTGCCAGTTTTAATGCTAATTACTTTTGGTTGTTAATGACGATATATAGGAGAGTACTATCTAGATTTAATTTCAAATTAAAACCTACTTTATTAATCAACAGGTCTTTAAAACTTCAAAGTTAAAATTGACACTCAATAAAATAATCTTAATATAGTTATGAACAGGTATATTTAATGAAAAATAGCATACAGGACTACAGGTTTTTAAAAGATTCTTAAGAAAGGGGTTTTTGTTTTAAATAAAATAAACGAAATTGACGTTAACTTGTTAATTCAAGATTGAAATGTAACTAAAAATTAAACTTCCTTAAAACATTAAATTAAAATAAAAATATACTGTTTCTCTATTGTACGCAACTATATATAAAACTAAGTTAAAACTTTTCTAACAACTTTTTGAACCACGTATGTCGCTTCATTATACTGTTCGCACAGGTTCAAAGTAAAAACTGTAACTAAACTATATATTAATGAAGTATTATTAGAGTATTATTAATTTTGATGTGCCTTGAAAAAATGTACCTATTATCAAATTTTACTCAGCTCGTAATGTTAAAAGTGGTTTATATTATTGCAATTGCTTTCATCCAACTTGAAAACTCTACGACTATTATATTTTATATAATCTTGGAACTGCAAAAGTTGATTAAAGGTAATTTTTAATTTATATACGTTACATATTGAATATATCTGCATAAAACATCATCATAATTTTCAGGTAAATCAGTGACAAACCATATTATTTTAAAATAGGTCTATTTTCAATTGAGAGGAAAGGCGAGTGTATATTTATTCAACCATACGCAATTGTTTGGCGCATCGCAATTATACATGGTTGTTTTATTTCCGTACAAGTATATTATTTTCTATTACTTACAAATATAGCAAACGTTAATAGTATACGTTCTGTTTGGTGTATGATATATCTTTCT
The DNA here is from genome assembly GCF_021130785.1 of Homalodisca vitripennis. Classification (NCBI taxonomy): domain Eukaryota; kingdom Metazoa; phylum Arthropoda; class Insecta; order Hemiptera; family Cicadellidae; genus Homalodisca; species Homalodisca vitripennis. The sequence goes on from NW_025777950.1 coordinate 50,764, forward strand.
TTCTTTTTTATTTTCACATTTTCATTCGTTACAAACTTTGGGGTTCTTATCTATTACTAATAACGAAGAATATAAGTATACAATAGTTAACCTAAACTATTTCCTGACAAAATAGTTACAAGAAAGGAAAATAATTTGAATTAAATTTTACAATGGAATAAGTTTAATTAGATACGGTTACAAAAATTTAATAGATCAACATTGAATCCAAACAGTTAAATTGAATGAAGAGAATCTCAACCATTTAAAAACTTTGAGATATAATAAAGGGCTTGGGTGCAAAAGCCAAGATGTCAAGGTGCGTTTAAAAGATGACAGGGAGTTAATCACCCTAATTTCCGTTGGGAACCTATTGAAAAAACGTAACCCAGCATACAATAAACTCTCTCAAAGGTTCATGTTCGCTGTATAGGAAAACTCAGCATGGATCCCTGTCAATACTTATTGAAGCCATAAAACTTATCAGTTTTATTCAATGTCAAAGTATTTTTGAATGTCAATACTACAACGTCCTGGATGGTAAATGAAAAACAAGGTAAGAATATTGATTTCCCGAAAAAATATCTTGGAAAGATGTCTAGGACCTAAACAAAAATCACTTTGGACTTCAGAATCTTTTTTGGTACTTGACTAATTTTTCCAGTATATTAGAGAACCCCTTTATCGCGACCCCATAACGGAGTATGCTCTCACAGTAATATCGGTATACATCAAGAAGAACCTATCTGTTTAAAATTCTTATAGACAAAATTTTTGAATTGGTGCTAAACAAAAGGTTCGGTATATGAAGTCGCCAAGAAATAGATCGTTCAAGCCAAATACCCAAGAACTTTATGGAGGCAGAAAACGGTAAGTTTAAAATATTCGGGTCATGTGAATTGCCTCTGTTTAGTATAAAATGCAAATAAGTGGTTTTTTTCAATATTGAGCAGGAGTCCATTATGTTCAAACCATTTGAAGGTGGACAATAGGAACTATGCCTTTATTTTAGCCTTAAGATCGTTGCAGTCTTTTCCAGAAACCACGACTCATTCAGAAATCAGCGAACACATTTAGATTATAACTTCACATATAACACTCATGACATGAATGTAGTTAATGTACAATATGAATAATAAAGGAAAGATTATGCAGCCCTGAGAAAGTCCGAGTTCCTCTGATTTGTAATTGGACGAAAATAAGCCGGATGAGTTATTTATCTAAAGAATTTGTTGTCTTCCAGATGAAAAATATCGAAGGCAATCTAGTGCAATTCCTCTTACCTCATAATGTGAAAGTTTATTTAACAGTGAGGTATGGTTAACACAATCGAAGTCCCGGGTCAAGTCGCAGAATAGACCCAAAGCCTTATTCGATCCATTCAGGAATCGCAATAAATGAATTGAAAAATCACAAAGGGCCCTAGTTTAGTGCTCCATTTAAGACGTGTTTATGATACTATTAAGTTTCTCTTAGTAAATTTAAAACCAAATACAACTATTTGTACGGTCATGCCCCTATTATTATGAAAAACTTATAGAAAGTACTGGTGAGAATATAATAAAAATGTTAATTACCTTACCAATCCTTGCTTAAAATCATTGACGACTTTGAAGACTAAATGTTTGATTTATTTCCGCAATCTGGCTTAAAATTGTGTTTCGCCATCGAAAACCGATCTCGTGAATACAACATATCAACACCTCGAAGCAAGGGTTGTTAGGGTAAGATACTTTTCTATCATACTATTAAAACATCTCGCAGGCTAATAAGCATGATCATACCTGGGAAGGAGAGCCAGTTTTTATTCCAGTGAGACAAGGGAACATTTGGTGATTGTCAAGGTTTTCTCCAAGATTTTTTCAAATGTTGAGTGACTTCCTAGGAACGTAAAAGATGCGATTTTAAACGGCTTCAAAGTGCATTGAATTATTGATCAAGTTTTCTGTAATAGCTCATATCGGTTACAACAAGAATAATGTAGGTAATAAGCATGTTTAGTTAATTCCTATCAGTATTTTATTTCATGCAAGTCCATAGGAACGTTTGGGAAATAAACAAACGTATAATATAATCAATATTACATATTTTATTGGCCTAGTAAAAAACTATTAATAGAATAATGTACAAAAATTTCAATATTTCAAGATTATATTTTTTAGCCCTCCTATTTCGGAGGATAGCCAATATAGTATATATCAGATTTCCGAAAGGTTATAAATTCAGTCATATTTGCTTTACTGTTCTTATTATCCCCTTGATATTGATATTCAGGCATGAGATTGAACTGAAATTTTAGAATCTAATTCTCTATCTGAATCATAGAGTGATTCTTGTCAATGCCACTCTGATCCCGGATTGCTACACTTTTGTTTTATTGTCCTAATGAGGGAAGGTTTTTCTCTAGCGTCGTGTTAAATAGGGCGGGCCGATTGACCGGAAACGAGACATACCCTTGGGCGTCTCCCAAACCGCAGCGTGTGAGGCGGGCCCTACCTTAGTTCCCTGAGACCCGCTGTTCTTCGTTCGCACAAAATTTGGGCTTTTACGCTGCAAAAGGAGCCCCACACCCCTGTCTACTCTACACTTCCTGACCAGAGACCGAAGTGGCTGGCTACTCAACCAGTAGATGACTTACGCCTCACCGCTCACATCAGCTCTCACCTAGAGCGGTCGACCGAGACTAAGAGAAATGGGACAGAAAGATAAAAATGTTGAAGTAATGACATACTCAGCTCGGGTAATCCCGTGATCGCCGCCCACGTACTAATAAAGATAATGAGCCCTGAGGGATAGGTAACATTTAACTTTATATGTAAAATAAGATACTATTAAAATCAAAAGGAATTAATTATTCGGTAAGGTTTTGTTGAGACATTTCAATGTAAAATGTTAAAATTTAAATCGTTGACATTACTTATTAGAAGAGTAAACATTAAATCACATTTTTCCGTAATTAATAGTGCAAACAAATGTAATTATAATTGTTAAATGTTTAGTCATTTCATTTTTTTAATTGAAAAAAACGCACAATCTATTAGCATTACAAAAGCTATAATATTGTACTTATGAATAAAAGTTTGTGATATAATTCATAAGTAAACTATTTAATTATAACATGTCGTGGACATCCCGAAAAAATTTTAAACATATCATGTTTTCTTAAAATTGTGCGTGGTAAAAATCGGAATAAAAAGAAAAATGAAGTCCACAAAAATGTTATTGCTAAACAAAAGTAAACATAAATTTAAAAAATATATTCACATGTATTTGTAATTATGTATATTGAGTAGACAATGCTTGTACTTTTATGTGACAATCAATTAGACTACCTGCAATATATTATGTTCTGGTTTTAATATAAGGTATGAGTAGATAGTAATATGGGGTTCCTGGCGCACTTTCGGAGCCAACCGAAAAGCAATGTAAAATACTGTTCAAATGTACCAATAAAGGAAGCTGAGAAATAACACAGCAAATCTCAATGAAAAATTAACCGAATCTACAGTCGTTCGTCTCCAAAAGCGATCGGTACATTACTCTGTGGGAATGGAAAAAATTAACCAAATCTGAGCTTCTACTTTCTTAAGCTGTGCTTTGTAAAATGTTGTCAAATCTGCTACGAATAAAGGATTTATCTTAAATAAAATTTAATCAATTTAAAACATTTTTACTAAAAAACATACTTTAATAAAAAACTTTTCTACTAAATAGTCACCAAACAAACATGAACTCACCAAAGTCTCTACAATTTCTAGCATTAATAAAACAGTGTGTGCAACAAAGATGAATTCAGTGAATTGCCGGTTTATTCTCAACAACAGTTGATACCGTCTTTAAATGAAACAGAATTAAAAGAACTTGTAGAGTCTTTTGCAGAAAGAACGAAAACTGCACACGTGTACACACAAAAAACGAAAAAAATAAGGGATTACATATTTAATATAATTACGAAAGATATTGAAAAGAAAGTAAAAAAATAAACAAACAGAGAGTTTTCATCGTTTTTTTTATGACATTTTTCCCATATTATACGTCCCTTTCAAGATAATCAAGACTTAATTGATGAATTTCTTAGGAATTTTTGTAAGTATCAAGATTTATCAACACAATTCATTAAAGAGCATTATAGAATTTTTCTTATAGAATATAGCCACATTTTGTGTGAAACAAAAGGTATTACTGTAGATAATATTCCATGTGATTCCTATGAAGAAAGACACCAAACTATGGTTATCAAAACAGTAACTATGACGTGGGGAGGGACTGCAAGTTTTAGAGTTAAGACTTTATTCTACAAAGTTAATTGTTATAATTTCTTTATCTTTTATAGTCTTCTTTCCAGTAACAATCAAGTGTAATTTTTCATTTTTGTTTAATTCTTTAATCTTTTTCTCATCCAAAAACAGTCAAAAATCTGTTCGGTAAGTGTACTTTACAATCTTCCAACTCGGCAATTATTGTAAACCCGAATTTTATCTTTCATTTTCTCCAAATTCAAGATTCTATGTTTCTTCCTTTCTTCCAATTCATTTAACTTCTTATACTCTTTGAATTTTACATTCTCCAATATCATTTAACTCCTTCAAGAACTCCATTTAAATAGAAAAAATTTAAAGACGGAAAAAATGAAATTCGCTAACCTTCACTCGAGAAGTCGGGGAGAATGTGAGTAAAACCGCATTCTTTTCAAGAGGTTCTTCGTTTAATTTCTCCCAAATGTACTATAAAATCATCGAGGATTTCTGGTTCAAAATCATAAAACAAATTCAAACATCCAGATAATGAAAAAATACAGTAATATCTTTTCATAATAAACGTGTGTATCGATACCTACAAACCTAATGTATTCTTTGAAAAGAAAATAATTTTTGTCAATATGGTTCCAAGAGATAAGTAAAAATTTTTATTCTGTTTTTCTAAATTCTGTAACAAATTTTGTTTGCTTCTTGTCTCCATATTGCAATTTTTGTAAGCAGGTTATTCAAATGTGTTAATTTATTTCGAAATTTCTTAGGTTTAGGTCTTTCTAACAAAATTAAATTACAACCTCTACAAACTAAAATATCTTTTATCGATAATTTCTCCTCTATTAGAACACTTGTAACAGTTGGCATTATACTCTTCCATTTAAACAAAAAGATTTTTTTATAAATGGAGATTATGGAACTAAGTCTGCCGAGATATAAATTTTTCAACGCAAAATGTTTATGTTTATATTTCAACTACCGAGATAAAAAGAAATGATTTTATTTTATTATTCAACTATTTAGGATATTTTGTCTATGATTACAAAGATTATTCCGGAAGAAATCGAGATTTTTCATCAGCGAAAGAGTATATTTTTGAAGTTTTAGAAGGAATGAAAGAGAATAATATGAACATCATCAATTATTGTAAAAGACAAAATGAATGATTGTGTCTTTGGTGTAGTGTTGTTAGTGTGCGTGTTTGCGCTATGGGGAATCACATCACATTCAACTTCTACGGTGTCTATTGTTTAGAGACTTGGCCCTGCACTGCTACTGTCCAACCAAGTTAATGGCTAGGAGCTGTAATTCGGGTCTTAGACTCTGGAATTTTTTTTGTTCCCAAGTCTCATTTTTCTTTGGTAACTACTGTGTAGAAGTTGATAGAGAGATACAATTAGGGAATTTGTGTCGGGTGTTTTGTAAGTGTAATGTTGTATTAATGAATGATGTGAATGATGAATGTAATGAACGAATTAAGGAAGAGAAGGAATGTACGAATTAAGGAAGAGAAGGAATTAAGGAATGAAGTGGAAAGGTGAGGAAGCAAATGGCGCGCCAACCACAGTTGTCATTACTCGGCTTGTTCTATAGTCATTACACTATGGCCACTCGTGTAAAGAACTTGTCCCCAACCACTGAACGACAACCATGTCTTCCTCAATAAAAAAGCGCCGCCTGAAGCTCTGGGATTTGAACCCAGAACCTCAGGCTTTGAAGGCAAGCGTCTTACCAACTGAGCTACGGAGAGTCTCGAAAGATATAAGCTATATCTCTGCTATATAAGTTGTTCAATTAGGATTGCTAGTTTACAAGTTTATTAATAATTTTATATTTCAAAAACCACTCAACCGATTTTAATGAAATTTGGTACACATATAGTAAATACTTAACTCTTTCGACTTAACTTATCCATAAGGGTGAAATCATCCCCTATTTCTTAATATTCATAAAAAAATAAAAAAAATTATCAGAAAAATCTGAAACTTCAAAAACAAGCGAGTTCAACTTAAAATTTCATGAAAATAACAAAATTTTCAAAATCTACCCCCATCATCCCTTATCTTAAAACTCTTATATCTCGAGAACTATTGGAGCTTTTTTGCTGAAATTTGGTATATAGGATCAGTAAATATTAAAGTATTTTTTAAAATCATAACTTCCGGTCCAACCCTTTAAGATGACCTTGGAAATAGTTTTTTGTTAATATCATCCCCATTTTTTAAGATATTCTTTTGAAATTAAAAATGAATACTTATATCAATGTCTTTAACAATTCTGTAAAGTTTTAAAATTATCCGATGAATAATAGTGAAAAATAACGTGATTTTTACTGAATTTCTCTAATATCGTTCTTAATCACATCATAGGCTAAAAATTTCTCAGAAACCACAACCACATAACAAATCGCGTTTGTAACAGCTTTTTGAAAATCCATATTGATAATTATATCGTTTCTTTGAACCAGAAATATTTGTCAAACTCTTTGTTGTATCAATGGACATAAATAGGTCTATTCGCTAAAAATTCTTTAGGATTGTAATACATTTCCTTATTATTACAGTAAACTTTCTTAAAATCTTGATACATCTGATACATGATTCTGAAAAGACCTCCGGAAATGTTTTAAATTTTGTAATTCATCTGGATAATAAGAACCGTTCAATTTTACTCTGATATTTTTTACATCCAAACTATCAAAAACTTTGAAGGATTTTTTTTCTTGATTATTCTGTCTATCTGTTTGAAAACCGATGATAACGAACTTGGGATTGAAGATATTTCTATAAATATTTGTGATATCGAACGAATAAGTTGTTCCGGAAATACCTTTTTGTTCAATACATTGCCAATCTAGAAAATTAAACATAATGTTTTGACTTTTTGTAATTTCATCAATAAACCTAATTTTACTCGTGGTTTTATAATCAATCATTGGAACTCTAATAAAAAAATCTGTAATTGTTATTTTTCCATCAACAGGCATAACATTTCCAGTTACAGTCTTCAGAATCACATCATCGTCTTCTGCTCTTATAAAACTTAGATAAAATCCTCCTTTATAGATCGGAATAGTAACATTTTCAAAAAATCCTAATCCAAAATGAGATAAATTTCCAGCTGCTTCAAAAACACCAAATTTAAAATCTGATTCAAAGCCATTAGAAGTTTGAGAAATAACATCACTTTTTGAATACGAAATAGTTCCTTTAATTGTGCTTAATTGGCCACAGTTTTCGAATTCTTCTATCAATTTTATTGTGTTTTCTTACTTCAATCTTAGAAAATAAAAACGGTATAAAATTATCGATTAATCTAACATTATCAGTTCCAAGATATGCTTGACCATCTTGTTTTGTTAAAGTTCCAGAAATATAAAACTGGAAGTTAGACGAGCAAAAGTTATCTCCAAAATCAATATTAAACTCAGTTCTTTTATTCGGTTCATTCAAATGTTGTTTACTAATTGGATAGAAATTTTTAAACTCCACCCTTTCAATATCACTAGCATATTTTCTGTAGTCCGCCATTTAATAAGAGAAATTTTAAACATCGTGTATCATTTTTTCATCGATCTAATGTACGTTTTTTATAAGAAAAGATATAAATTTTAGTAAAAATAATTAAAAAGATTAGAGTCATTTTTAATGATCTACTTCGTCATATTCAGGATTCTCTTCCTTAAATTTTGCGATCTCGGTCACATATTTCAATAAAATCTGCACAGGATAGTAACCGCTATCTATAATATTGTTCCAATCAACTGTATCTTTATTTTCATCCAAAAACTTTATACTCAAGTGTTTGATAGAGACAAAGAACAGACATATGATCTTTTAATTGATAATGTATATTTTCTTGAATGAACTCTGATGATAAAGTTTGATATTTAGCAATGTTATACCAATTCAATTTGTTTACGTATAATCTCATCATATCTTCGGATAATTCATATTTTTGAGAAATGTCATCCCAATGTTCTTTTTTTCAAATCTCTTTCGTGTTGCATGATAAAAAGATCGAAAGCACTGTAATGTCCCGCCATCTCTATTTATTAAGAAGAAAAAATTTCAAAATCAAGTTTTTTATAAATTGGCTCTTTTTTTTTTGCGTTACATTCAGCACATTTTCCAGAAATTCTCTTAACTCCATTGATATTTGCGTAATATTTTATATCATTTGTTGCAGTTTTTTCTTTACATCTCACACAATATATGAGCGCCATTTATATAAGGAAAATTAGTCATCATAGCCGCCTAATCCATTAAATCTGTTATCAATATTTTCAAAAGTTTTATTAACATCTTCTTTAAATTTATTAAAGTTTTCTTCTAGTTTATTTACTTTATCGAGATATAAATCGTTGTATTCAACGAGTTTATGATCAATATTCTCAAAAGTTTTTGTGGCATCTAAACTAAACTTATCAAAAGACTGCTTATTTTTATAACTTTTTCATTAATTTCGCCAAAGTTTTCTTCTAGTTTAATTAATTTATCATGAAGTAAAGATTGATTAGTAAACTACTCTTTTAAAAACTTCACCATTTTTTCTATCGGTTTCATTAAAACCCTCTTGAAATTTAGCGAAATGTTCCAAAAAGTTTGTTATTTTTCCCATAAAGATCGCCTTTATATAGATTGAAATTTTCCTCAAAATTTGTAAATTTTTCATCACAATTTTCTATAGATCTTTTACTTCTCGCTTCAAGTTTTTCATAGACTTCTGTTGTAAAATCTTTAACATGCTGTTTATGATTCTCATAATTTTGTTTTAGTTCATTAAACATTTATAATATGATCTTCTAATTGAATCATTACAACAACATCAAATGGATTAATTCCTTTACTAACACTGCTAATTCTTTTTCCTTTAAAATCTAAGGCATTTTTTAACATTCGGATCATGTAAATCAAACAATATCGATGTTTTCTGATAATTTTAGAGGTTTTAAAATTTGTTCTTTAACAACAACATCATGTTTGTCAATACCAGGTCGAACACCGACAATTCTTTTTTTATTAGCCAAACTAACATAATTCTTTTCAACTTTGATCGCTTCAGTAATTTCATCAGCTTTTTCGATATGAGACATTTAAATTGGTAAATAATTTTTTTTACACCATCATCAACTTCTTTTTCCAATGTTTTTATTTTATCAGCAACTTCATTTGAACTCATGAAATTTGCAAGTTTGTTATCATATTCTGCTTTAAAATCTTCAATCTCGACAGCAAACATATCTGAATCTGGAAGGTTTTGTAATAAATTTTCTAACTTGTTATCAAACTCATTTCTCAAACTATCAAAATTCAAACTATTATCTACATTTTGAATAATTTGTGTTCCAAATACGTCAAAAATATTTTGTGAATCCATATTTATTAAGCAATAATTTGTTAACAACTTCTTTAAAAATCTTTACCAGTACTCAGTTCATTCAAAACAAAAACACATAAATGACCACAAATTGGGATCTTTATAGTCTTGAATCTGAGAATCATTGTAGTAGACGCTTGATTTTTTCAAATATTTAATCAATTCTATAGGTGGTTTGTCCTCAATTCTTCCATACGAATCAAAATAATATGCATTCTTATATCATTTTTATAATAACAAATCCAATGTGTTTCCACTTCCCATAATCGAGTCTAAATTCACAATTCCACATTCAAATTTCTTAACTTTTTCAGGTAATGTATCTCTCATGAAGATTCCTCTAAAATGTTTAATATTTTTGCAGATTTCTTCCAATTCCCCGAATGTTTAAAGGTTTAAATTTTTTTTTCAATGTTTGATTTCACGTAATTCAAAGTTTTTTCATCTAATCCAGATCCTGTAACATCTTCCAACTCTTTATCTAACCAATTTAAAATGTTTCGAACAATAGGAATCACATCTTTTTTAACGATTGGAGCAGCTTTACGAACATAAGGAACAACATTTTTAACAACTGGAATATTTTCTCCAAAATCTAATAAATCTTTCAAAAGTCCACCATTTTTGAGTTCTTTCAACTGATTATAAGAAAATTTCTATTCTGGTTCCTTTATTGTTTTTCTTATGTTTTTTCGAGTTTATTGTATTGTCTATTTGTTAAAAATATCTTATCTTCGCCATTTTTTAGTTGATCTATTTTAAATTGAATACTAACGGGTATTTTCTTCTTAAAAGCGGATTTTATTTTTTCTTTCTGATTTTTGCTGAAATTTACATTCACCTCCATTTATATAGTTAAAATTTCAAGTTCTCTTCGATTCCCATTCCTAGTTTTCTCTTCAAAAACATTGCTCCAGCTGTTGGAAGCGCAACAAATCTTTCACCTAAACTAGCATCTTTTGATAAAAATCTATCCATTGCCTTATCTTGCAAAACTTTATCTGCGATATGTCTGGAATTTTGTGTCTCTATGTTTTGCATAAAAAATATCGTGTTCCATAGCAGCTTGATCTAATTTATTTATACCAGTATCTCCTCTTTTTAGTCTTTTTTTCGAGTTTTGTGCCAGGCCCCAGATACTGATAAGTTGGTACGTGTAATTCAAAAGGTAAATTGTTGATAAAATCATTCAAAAGTCCGCTACCCTCAATCATAGATGAACTTATTGCCGGCAAAACTCGTTTTAAATATTTAATTCCATCAGGTTTTTCAATCATTTCATCAAGTTTGTTCGAAATAAAATCTTTAATCGCTTTCTTTTCGTTCAAAAAATTGTTGTTTCCAGCCTTTTCTTGAGCATAAATATAATTAATAATTCCATCGAGTTTTTGTCAAATCGTCGATATATCTGTATTCAATCTTATTATCACTGTATTTTCTCACACCTGATCCTTCGATTCTTTTTTCCCAAATTGGTTTATATCAAATTGAGATATTTTTTACCTTTACTTGACTTTGGTTTCTTAGTTGATGGATCATTATTTTTGTAAATTGAATCAGATTTCCATAAAATTTCAGTATACTTTTTCAAGTCTTCTTCAGAATATAAACCGTCTTTTGGAACATCAGTGCCTGTTAATAATCTCCATAAACCTTGAGTTCCTTCATATGTTTTTTCATTAATAATGATATCATTATGCTCAAAATTCACGGGCAAATTTCCAATCATAAAACTTTTCTTTTTTCTGTCCCAATGCAAACCAAATTTATCATCCTTTGCTCTAGGAAGAAAATTTTTTACCAATTTCACACCAATTATTATATCCGTTGTTCCAGGACTTATTGGTTCAACTATGGTAGAGTCTTCAATGATTCGAGGTCTAAATGGTGTTGAAGATGGTAATTTTGGCAATTCAAACTCAGATTCTGGTATCGAAATATCAGCAAATTGTCCGTACAACTGGAACCAAATTCATCAAATTTTGATTATCGCTTAAAACATTTTCAATTTTGCCCTCAACATTTTTTATTGCAGATGTTACAGGTTGATTAATTTTTTGAATAAATTCTTGTTCTTTTTTCATCAATTCGAATCTGTTCTTTAAATTCTTTGATTAATTTCTTTTTCTATTTGATCAAGTTTTTTTGCTTCTTCTGAAGTTACGTTCGCCATTTATTTAGGAAAATTTTAAACGTGGAACGTAAAAACGTGAACACGAAACGTGAAAACGAGAACACGAAACGTGAACACGGAACGTAAAACGTGAATGTGGAACGTGGAAACACGAACGTGAAACACGAACGTGAAACGTAAACACGAACGTGGAACGTAAACGTGAAAACGTGAACACGAAACGTGGAACGTGAACACGAAACGTGGAACGTGAACACGAAACGTGGAACGTGAACACGAACGTGAAACGTGAACACGAAACGTGGAACGTGAACACGAAACGTGGAACGTGAACACGAACGTGAAACGTGAACACGAAACGTGAAACATGAACGTGAACGTGGAACGTAACAGATTTACCGTTTTTCAGTTGTTTTCATAATGTAAATAAAAAGTAAAGATAATGTAAAAATAATTGTAACAAATATTTTATCGAGACCACTGAGCAGCATTTATATTAGAAAATTTATTCAGATATTTACCATTTTTAGGCTTCAAAGTTAGATTAATAGTTAAAAATCCGTAGTCTTCCTTCCAAATTTTATCACATAACTCAATAAAGTGGTTAAAACTCATATCAGATCCCACATAATTGTTATAAATCTTTCTCGAATAGTGATCATCTTGCTTAAAAATACACAACATATTCAGGTTATTTCTTATAACTTGTTTATCAACCTTTGAAAAGCATTGGGAAAGATAGATACAAGATATGTTTTTGTGACGAGACATTACGAAATATTCCTTAATAACGTCCTGATTTTCCAAAATACAATCATCAAAAACGATTAACGAATTGGGTTTACATTCGCTTAACGGAACTATGTCCTCAGAAGCATTATAAAAATGTGATATTTTTTTGTTTAAGTTTTTCTCAATATTTTCAAATCTTTCTTGTAATTTTTTATAGGCGTCTTGTTCTAAAGATTTACTAAAAACATACAAATTGGAATAAGGAATCAACCTATTGTAGATAAAATTCAATAATAAAGTTGTTTTTCCACATCCACTTGAACCAACAATTAACAATCTGATTGGTTGATCTTTCTTATTTTCTTCAAACGTTTGAAGTTTTATCTAATCTTTTTGCTTTAAAAAATTTCTCCATTTAAATAGAAGATTTTCATCTTGAAGCAACGCTTGCGAAAATGAAGCTGTTCAAGTTGACTTCAGAAAGCTCTAAATTAGTTTTAAACTTGGAACATCCTATACACTTAGAGGAAGAATCAAATTATTTTATCGGTTTTAAGCGGTTTTTATTCTGACAATTTTTGTAATAAATATTAGTGAAAGTTCTCCTTATTGCATAGGATTTAGTGAGAAGAACATAACAAAATACTATGGTTTAAACAAAGGATATTATACTTTCGATCAAATAAAAAATTCCCTTAAAAAATTATCTGAAAACATTCAAACAATCAGATAAATCTTTAAACTTTGACGAAAACAAGTTTGAAATGCAAAAAAATTATCTCTCTAATAAAATTCAAATAAAATCACCAGTAAGAATAATGTTTTCAGCAATTATTGTAGATTTGTTAGGGTTTGTTCAAGAAACTATTGAGCCAAATCAGGTATATTTAGGAAATAAAACGCCAAAATTTAGACCGTTCGATGTAATTGAAGTGCACTGCAATCTCGTTGAACCTAGTTTTGAAAATCATACCGAACATTTACACAAAGAATCTGAAATTTTGTACACTTTTTTCCCAAATGTTGCTTATGGATCAAAAATCAGTGAAAAACCAAATGAAATCGATTATATTCCAATTAGAAAAAATATTAAAAGAATTCAAAAAATCGTTCTGACTATTCAAGACTCTGAAGGAAATCTATTAAATAATGAGAGTAAAACAACAATATATTTAAGATTGTCGAAAGAATGATGAATCAAGGGGAGCTATTGAATAGCTTACCTTCAAATTTTCAAGAAAACAACTTTTGAATGTATAAATTACAAGAGTCTATGCCATAGACCCTTTCAAAATCTTCATCCTGACACTGTTTTTATCAATGAATCTGGGCTTTATTCTCAAAATAAAAAATTACTAGTTAAATTTTTTTTCTATCTGAATGGAGTCAGTTGTGAATCTACTCAAATTCAATAATAAAGAAATTTTAACATTTGTTGACGAAAATAATGAATTTTGGTTAAAGGCGAAAGATGTTGCAGAGGTGTTAGAATATAAAGATACAAAGAAAGCAATTAAAGAACATGTCAAAGAAAAATATAAAAAAAGCTTCTAAAACATACATTCTGAAGGTAGGGGTGATTCGCCCCCGCCTTCAAACTTTCAAAAAACACTGTTTTCATAAATGAAGCAGGCATATATTCTTTAACCTTGAAATCTAAAATGAAAATAGCAGAAATGTTTCAAGATTGGGTTTTAGAAGAAGTTTTACCAAGTATTCGTAAATTTGGTGTGTACAAACTTGAAAACGAAAATAAGCAGTTAAAAGATGAAATAAAACAGTTACAAATTTCAGGTCAAATGAAATCCTTGAAAATAGAGAATCAAGAATTGCGAATGGAATTAATGAAGAGAGATATGGTATGTAAAGATTTTGATAAGAAAAAACACCATGTTTTTGTGTTAATTAAGAAGAATCACATGTGGGAATGGCCTTATTACGTTATCAGAGCTCAGAAACGAGAAATACCAAACCGATTAAAAACATCTAAAAATAAATTATCCTGAATTAGAGATTTTGTTCATTGATGACGAACCAAATTCTATCAATCTGTATAACCAAATGAAAGAATCTTTGAATATTTTATACAACGGAAATCATTTTACTACAAAATATGGCAGAATCTCGACTGATTTATAGAATATCTAAATTACACGATGAAAATGTTAAACTCTCGAATTATGATATTTTGTTTGTAAATGTTTAGCATAACTAGGTAACCATCGTAGAATTTTTTTTCATATTCACAGGGCATTTCGTTTTTATAACTTTCGCTGAAAATTTTTTTAGCACAATCTTTGCAAAAAGCATCTTTTCTATCTTTACTATACTGCCAGTTATTAAATTCAGAAATATTTTTAATTTCTTTACAAAAGTAACACTTTTTCTCTTCTAAAGTTAATTTGTTCATTTTAACGTATAATTCCTTACAATAACAGTCTTTTCTATTCTCTTCTTGACACTTTGTACATTTCTTTTGAGACTCCATTTAAATAGAAAAAATTATTACACAATGAAAAATGTTAAACTCTTAACTTATGATATTTTGTTTGTAAATGTTTTTGATAATTATTTAACCATTTTATAGTTCTTCCACATTCACATTGAGTATCTTCATAATATAATCTATGGTGATTCTTCTTTACACAATCTTTACAATATGAGTCTTTCTTATCTCTACTATAGTGATCACTATTAAACTCTGAAATTTTTTTAGTTTCTTTACATTTAAGACATTCTTTATCTTCCAAAGTTAATTTTTCTATTTTATCATATAATTCTTTATGATATTCCCTTTCACAATCTTTGCAATTATAATGCATTCCATCTTTCCTATTTTTATCTTTATAAAATTCATTTAAATCTTTAAATTCTTTGCACTTTGTACATTTCTTTTGAGACTCCGTTTATATATAGAAAATTTATATTACAGCTTTGACTTCTTCAATTCATATTCATAAAACTTTCCGGTTATTTCTTCATTATTTAAATCTTTTATACTATAAGTTACAGGATCTGTGTTATTAATTTGATAAATCACAAAGGTTTCTCTTGACCAATTGTTCTTATATTTGTTCGAAAAATGTTTGTTTTTTTACTAACAATTCTTACATGATCATTGACTTTAAATTTAGTTTTCGTATGAATTTCAGGTGGAACATACTTGAAAACGGTCTCTAATAACTCCTTTTCTGCATCCTTATCTACGTCTTTCGGTTTCATTTTGATTGTGCTATGAACAGTATCGTTATATTTCTTTACGATTTCTTGAAGAATATCGATCCATTTAAAGTTTTTATTAATCTCAAAAAGAACCTTCATTCTTTCATTTTGAGTTCTGTTATATCTCTCTACAATACTTGATTTCTCTTCGTTTTCAGTATGATAAATCTTAATGTTGTATTTTCTCAAAACTTCGTTAAATTCTTTATTTTTAAACTCTAAACCCTTATCTGTATGAAGTAGATTTGGTGGTTTGTGATTGATCCTTATGGCATCTTTTACTATATCTTCGAAAGCTTTTGAAATATCCTTGCCGTTTTTTCTTTTGATAGCTCTTGACCAAGCATATTTTGAGAAAGTATCAATAACATTTAACATATACTTAAATCCATCATTTTGATCTGAATAGTTAGACATTATAACTAAATCTGCTGCCCATAAATCGTCAATTCCTAATGTTATAATTTTTCTCTTTTTAAACTTTTTTCGTACTGGTGCATGAATTTCTCGAGCTTCAATCTCTATCTCATCTTTAGTCTTCAATTCTTGCTTAACAGGTTTTGGATTTGGATTCTTTATAAACTTACTCTTGTTTGTCTTACATTTTGAACATTTTGCAGCGATTCTATACAATCCATTTTGAGTTTGAACGATTTTTGAATCTATATTTTTCGTTTTCTTTTTACACTTGTGACAGTGAATTAAATCATCTTCCATTTACATATCAAAGTTTCCAAGTTTGTTTAACTCTTCTAAAATATCTGTTTTATATCCATACGGTACTGTATCGATCTTATTTTCTAGGACAATTCTCTTATCATCTTTAGCGTTCAGTGCTAACTTGTTTTATAGTGACGGTGTACAACTCATGTTTGTAGCTTTTGATTACTGTCATCTCCCTAAATTCTTCTTTATCTTCGAACAAACATCTCTTCAAGTTTTCGATATTTATTGTTTTATTTACAACGCTTCTCTTAATTCCTTTACACCTAACTGGGTTTTTATCTAGATATTTGTACGAGTACATCTTAGACCTTAAACCACAAAATTCTTCTAAAACTTCGCTATTTAACTCATCTTTGAATTTCCCTATTACCTTCTTATTTTTAGTAGTGAAACATTCATGATCTTTTGGATAATCACTTGTATCAAAGTCATCTATATTTTCTTTAATAATTTTAAAAGGATCTCGTTTCAATTCTAGGAAATAACTGTCTGTATCCATGTAACACAGATTCAAATCTGGATCAAACTTCTTTAATTTGTCGTAATAAAACTCGTACATTAGCAATTTTGAGAGGTCGAGAACTGAAAATCCTATGTAAATCGGTTTGTTAAATTTAACCTTTTGTTTATACATGTGACTCGCTATACAGTTGTCGTCAAAGATAGTGAAGCTTTTGAAGTTCGTTTTCTTGGCCTGTTTCATTGAAAATTCTTCATTTCCTAGTCTAATATCGCATCTATTTCGCACATTTTCCATACTTTTTCCAAAAAACTGAGTTGTTCATCAGCTTATAAAAATCCTTCTCAAAGTCACTTGTAGCTTTGGTCCTCATATTAGTATTAAAATCAATGTACTCTTTCATAAAAGGCTTCTGATCGAATGCAATAACTCTATTCACATGTTTCAAAATCATACCTTGTTCCAAATAGAACTTCAAATTTCTCGAATGAACAACGTATTCAGTTTTATCCAGTAGAGTTGTGCAAAGTTTGTTTTTAAAATGTTCTGGAGCAAGAGGTAAATCCTTGTGATGTTCGTGTAAATTCGTTGGATATCCAAGATCAACTTCGAGAATATAGCCATAATCTTCGTCGCCAGTGAGTTCCAAAATTGTTTCTTTCCATTCTTCAGTTGTGTAAGTTTTTGGATCCATCCACTTGATATCACTAAACGGCAGTTTTTGCATTAGGCCATACCCATAAAGGTTATTAGCATCAACGTATAACAAATAGTTTTTCGGGCTTTGTCTTATCGAAATCTTTCAAATATTTGTTATTTGCTTTCACATATCGTTTAATACACTGAGAAATGCCCCCGCGAATGCCTTTTTCAATCATCAAATACATATTATAATCGTTAATTAGCTGAAGCTCAATTTTCGTTAATTTTAACATTGCGTCCCATGCGAGACTGGGAGCTGTTAGATAGTGTGCCGGATCGAGTTTATAACAATTAAGGCAAATGTTTCTGAAATTTTCGAATATATCAGCAAGCAATAAAACATCTTGGATATTGTACAAATCAGAGTAATTTCCAAGATTTTTCTCTTTTAATTTGTTCCAAACGCTCAAGTAGTGTTGATAATCTTTCTCAGATATGCTCTCATCTGTCAAAAGTGAATAGAAATCTTGAATTCTTAATTCTTCTGTGTAATCAAGTTTTTCAATACTATCGATAAATTCATAGGGAAATATTCCTTTTCCAGATAGAATTTTAAAGATTTCTTCTTCGTCATTTGGCTGTCTTTCTATAATTTCATTCAGTCCATCCTGTATAAAATGATTTGTATGTTTGAAGTCTTCTTTCTTTAAATTTTTCGCTAACTTTTCTATAGACGAGGCCATGAATCTGAACGTGTCTACAAACGAAAACTTGATGAATTTTCTTGGCTTATCACCTTCGAATTCATAGCCATATCCAGAATTTACAGAATAATTTATATATTTTTCATCGGTGTTTGCAATCAAATCAACATTTCCATATTGTTTAGCCAATTCTTTTATGTACAAATGAGTATCGTAATTTGACATATTGTGGCAGAAAACGGGAATATTCTGAGGAAATTTCAAATTTAGATTGCAACATGCATGAGCTGCGCCTCGAAACTGGCCGGTTTAAATGACAATGATCTCTCACTTTATTATAACTCTTATCTTTCCAACTATCAGGAGTAAAACCATACTGAATTGACCCAACATCATAAGCAGACCATTCACAGATATGACAAACGTTTGAATTTTGATATGAAATTTCTTCTTCTTCTGTCAATTTCATAGGTTTCATGTTCTTAGAATTATATTTTTTCGCTATGTATTTCGATAATTTATTGAGTTCTTCAAACAATTTTGTCGGGACGTTTTTTTCAAATCTTCTTCATTTTTGGCACGATAACATATCGGTTTGTACATGCGATTGGTCACATTCGACACTAAATATAGAGTAAAACCATAAGGAATGTGCCTCTGAATCTTGGTTGTAGTCGATCTTTGTGGATTGTTCTTGCATGTCGGAATGTTTTCTAATATGCTCTCAAAGTCCATATAAATTACGTACGGATGGTTAAATTTCTTTTGATAATTAGTAAATTTAGTTGTTTGACCTGGAAATGGCATAATTGGCTTACAAACTTCATGATTTTTTACAAATTTCTAAGTGATCTGTTAAATCTCCAGATTTGTAAAAATGGCTTAAACATCTTCTACACAAAAATTTTCTTTCTTTATGTTTAGACAACTGCGAAGAAACAAGCTTATTTAAATCGGTTATCAAAACATAATGAGATTTATCATCTTGTTTAACATACAATAAATCAATGTTTGTTTCAGCGTCATATTTTTCAGAAATTTGTAACGGAACAATGTTAATATTTTCATCAAAACTGTAGACATTGATAGACATTGTTGGATACTTATACTTGGAATTGTAGCTTCGTTTTTTCAAATATTTGTATATCTTTCAGAGACATTGGATACTCAAAACCTGAAAATATTTCGTCATTCACAAATTTTTCGTATTGCTTTACACGTTCACAGTCTCTTTCTGGTTTTTCAATAGCACATCTTATTGAGTAAATAAAGCAAAAATCATCTCTATTTTTTTATATTTATACAAGCTTTTTTATCTTTGATATTCTTTGGTAAATCGATGTATGATCCTGCATTCATCATTTCGTGTTTGTTAAGGCTCAAAACTAGTTGTTTACAACTTTTAAATGTCCATCCGGAACCTTTATTTGGGTTATTCGTTTGTTCTCGATGTGTTAATTTATTAAATTGCTTAGTAATAAAGTCGTTTACGTCAAAGATTTCGTCTGCTTTGATAGTAAAATACATTAGACATGTTTGCGGTTCACCATTCACTAAAGTTCGTTCGTATTCACATTCCAAAGAGAGATAGCCCTTCATATTTTTAACATTTTCTTGAAATTTCTCGATTAAACTTTTAATTTCTGACCGCATAATTGAAAGATATTTGTAAATTGACATGGAATTGTCGTTCAAGTTTGTTAAAATGTATTGCTTGAAAAGACCGTGTATTGAGGATAAAACTTCTACATCAATGATATTTTCGGATTTTACTTTAAGAGTTTTATCAATTTCTTCGATCATTTCAGACTTGGTTTTATCGTTAGTACCGATAGCCAACTTTTCAGCTATTGAATGAAGTTTTTCATCATTAAATAGGTCGAGATTTTTCTTTTCAACTTTGAAATTTCTCTTTAATTCACGTAGTTTCTCAATATTAAACATGTTTTCGTGATCGGCAATTTTATTTTCTCTAGCCCACTGTCTTAAATAATTTAGTTCATTATTGTAAATTTGCTTGTTTTTTTTCATGACTTTTAGAATTATAATGGCGATCATAGTTTTTTCTTAAAATTTCTATTTTGCAGAACGGACATGATATTTTATCGCGCTCCATTTAGATAGAAAAATTTATTTAACTAAATGGTGCTTGTAAACCAACGATTGCGCCTCTCACGGCGTGATATCACTACGGATATGACGCAGGCGAAGCGATTATCGTGATGGTCGGTCTGTAGTAGCACACCTCGACTGTCATTGATACACACAGCGCAATCTTTCGGAACTAAAGTGTCGGTAATGCAGATTTGCTTTTAAGAATAAAAATTGTGTTCCCGTTTACTATTATAACATTTTCTTTTTCAAAATGTTAGATAATTTTACCTATTTTAAATATGCGTACATTTTGTTACTTGTAATTTTCAAATTATATTTTAAATTAATTTCTTAAATTTTTACTTCTCGATGGGCTGTTGTATTGTGTTGCTGAGTATATATGTCCGCGAATTCGGTTTGGTCGGTTAGGAAGTTTACTTCTGAACTGTTTCAATGCGAGTGGCCATAGCGGAGAAACACCAAGTTCAGAAGTATTCAGATCGTATTCCGGAACCATTTCTCTATCCGTATCTCGCTCTTCTCTCTCTCTCTAGCCTGAATATAGATCCTAGCCTATAAACGGCAGAAGTGATCGTGTCATAGGCATAAAAAGAGAGGGAGAGAGAAAGAGACAGAGGGAGGAGAAAAGGTCGACCGAGAAGAAATGGTTTTGCACTTTTTGACTTTGAATTTTTTTCTATTTAAATGGAGTTCTTGAAGGAGTTAAATGATATTGGAGAATGTAAATTCAAAGAGTATAAGAAGTTAAATGAATTGGAAGAAAGGAAGAAACATAGAATCTTGAATTTGGAGAAAATGAAAGATAAATTCGGGTTTACAATAATTGCCGAGTTGGAAGATTATAAAGTACACTTACCGAACAGATTTTTGACTGTTTTGGATGAGAAAAAGATTAAAGAATTAAACAAAAATGAAAAATTACACTTGATTGTTACTGGAAAGAAGACTATAAAAGATAAAGAAATTATAACAATTAACTTTGTAGAATAAAGTCTTAACTCTAAAACTTGCAGTCCCTCCCCACGTCATAGTACTGTTTTGATAACCATAGTTGGTGTCTTTCTTCATAGGAATCACATGGAATATTATCTACAGTAATACCTTTTGTTTCACACAAAATGTGGCTATATTCTATAAGAAAAATTCTATAATGCTCTTTAATGAATTGTGTTGATAAATCTTGATACTTACAAAAATTCCTAAGAAATTCATCAATTAAGTCTTGATGATCTTGAAAGGACGTATAATATGGGAAAAATGTCATAAAAAAACGATGAAAACTCTCTGTTTGTTTATTTTTTTACTTTCTTTTCAATATCTTTCGTAATTATATTAAATATGTAATCCCTTATTTTTTTCGTTTTTTGTGTGTACACGTGTGCAGTTTTCGTTCTTTCTGCAAAAGACTCTACAAGTTCTTTTAATTCTGTTTCATTTAAAGACGGTATCAACTGTTGTTGAGAATAAACCGGCAATTCACTGAATTCATCTTTGTTGCACTGTTTTAATGCTAGAAATTGTAGAGACTTTGGTGAGTTCATGTTGTTTGGTGACTATTTAGTAGAAAAGTTTTTTATTAAAGTATGTTTTTAGTAAAAATGTTTTAAATTGATTAAATTTTATTAAGATAAATCCTTTATTCGTAGCAGATTTGACAACATTTTACAAAGCACAGCTTAAGAAAGTAGAAGCTCAGATTTGGTTAATTTTTCATTCCACAGAGTAATGTACCGATCGCTTTTGGAGACGAACGACTGTAGATTCGGTTAATTTTTCATTGAGATTTGCTGTGTTATTTCTCAGCTTCCTTTATGGTACATTGAACAGTATTTTACATTGCTTTTCGGTTGGCTCCGAAAGTGCGCCAGGAACCCCATATTACTATCTACTGGTATGAATTCACCAAATTCGATGAATATCTACAGCCAATGCTTAAAATTAGCTCTTTGAACAAAATAAGTCACTTCACAGCAAAAGGAACGAGATTAATTATTTGAAAGAGTCTTAGTACTCGCTTTAACTTGACAGTTTTATACGACTTCTAATTGGAATTATGGACCTATTGAATTAATTCCGACTTCTTTTTATATTAAACTCAGTCGCCTGATATTTTTCAGTTTGATTTAATACACATTCCATTAAGAGAATGATTGGCTTTATTAATTTAAACAAATATTTATGTTTGATTTAAAATCAATAATACTTTAATTGTTTGTTATATATTAATATCTGTTGGTGAGAAATGCGAAAATCAATTCAAAATATTGTTTCAGTAACATAAATGATCATTGGTAGAATATTATTAATGACATAAATCTGATATTTACCATTATTATTTGTATATGGGCATTAATGTACGACTCGTACATAAGAAACAAATTCTATTGGCTGACCGGCCACAATATTAGATCGATTTCCATTAGATTATGTAAGCTTCTTATATTCAAACTTGTGCTAAAGAACCACCTGGTTACAAAAAATCAACAGGAATGCATGGATACCACTAACCTAGCAATGTTTCAAAAACCGAGAATAACATGGTTCCTATAGTGTAAATGACGTTTTGTTACTATATTTTGAAATGTTTTGCTGGACTATTGGAAAAAATAATCCTTTTTAGTCTAGCATTGTAGTCCACAATATGAATGGGTCAGTTTATACGTGGTTTACATATGTCGATTTTATAAAACACCCCTCAGCTTAGTATAACTTCCAAGCCGTGAATGCCTATTTCGAGCTTTAAAAGAGATTAAGATTTACGGATTTACTTTTGTTTCGCTATCCACTGGACTAGTAAGTAACCATTTTTCCAGGTGACCCTCTTATTTGCACTACCCATTTTTCACGTTGGATCATTCTGGAGAATAAGGCTTTGGTTTACTAGTCACATAGAGTAAAACCAGTCATTAAATTTGTCAGTTAAATTTATCTCTACAGTAAAATTTCTGTGGTTGTTACTTACCTCCATCCACCACACAGGAATATAAGATCTTTTTAATACAATTTTAGCTATGTTAGCAACACCGGCGCATACTGATGTCACTCTTTCCTACTCTATGTAGTGGCTTGTTGAAAATTCCGTGTCCATAAAGGAAGTGGACAATTCTAACAGCCGGATGTAGTACAGTGGACTGAGATGTTATTTCAAGGACAATTTGTAAACATCATACAGTTTTATGCCCTTACTATTGATCATTGAATTTTGGGAGATGTCTCAGTATCGTCATCCTAAATATTTTAAGACAGGGAGCTTAAGAATTCACAAAGCTACTGGGATTTAAAATTTGTTATTACTTTCACCAAGGGCTTTTTACTCTATATTTGCGTTCTTTCTCCAATAATAAGTATGAAATATTTTTAATAATCGCGATGCCAAATTTAAACATTAGGTATTTTTCTCCCAGGATAAAATAAATTGCGTTCAAAATTTATTTTTTAATTTTAATTAAAGAAATAAACTGAATCCGTGATACATTTTAGATATCCTTGATGTGTTACATATGTTTCTTTATATTAATTAAAATAATACAATCTTAATTAAAAAGGATACCTAATGGATAGTTTTAATATTAAACTATAAGATGATGAATCCATGTTGTTTAATTGAAAACAATTAATAAGCGCAAGAAAAATCCTAATCAATAGTCAAAAGTACAAAAATTGGAAATTTCTATAAACGCAATGCAAGGTTCAATATGATAAGAATATAATAATTTCCGCTTTTGAATTTTTAATGGATTTCATAATTAATGTTTTTCGATATTATTTTACCCAAATATTTAGATTCTATGTTTATATGACAATGAATAGTTTATAAATTATTAAAATTTTTAAGAGAAAAACAATACACTTCAATCATCTGCTACTCTGTACAAAAAAATTTAACAAAAATGAATAATAGTCCAGACTAAATAAAAATTAAAAAATGAAGCATGAAATTGAACACTAATATATGAAAAGTAGTTTTAAGAATGAAAAGGTTTTCATGTTAAACATTACAGAGAATTAATCTCATAATTTTGTACGAGTACATCTGAAAATGGACAATCAAGCATTATTACGCTAATAAGTATATTATTAAATAAACATATGATACAAAACTCAAAGAGCCAAAACACAATTTTTTAATACAACTATCACAACATAAAGCAATTATTAATTGGAAAAACTGTAAACGTGTACTTCACAAAGAATTATTTACTCATAACTCACCTATACACAAAACTATGTATTTATCCGCTAGAGAAGCCCCACAGTATCTCAGTCTACAAGTGCTTAAGCTAATCACTTAAAATATATATTTCTAAAATGTAATTTTCCTGAAACGAGGAATTGAATTGAGAATCGAGGACGTATCTCAATAGGTTGAGGCCATTCCGCGTAACCTACAATCTGTTACATGAAAATAGTTATCGAACATTGAAGTCCTGTACTGAGCTATTTGCGATTATATGTCATCAAGTGATGTCGTGTTTGCACTTCCATAAGAGAAACATTTAAAAATGAGAAAGAATATCTTGTAATTACTTATTCTAATTCCTAATTATGGAAAATAAATAAATATGTATATTTTAATTAAACATAATTAATTTTAACATAATATTATGTATTTTTTCTACCTCATGTGAAAAAACAGCACTAGTATTGGATAATTAACAGGTTCCCACTAAATATATATATATATATATATATATATATATGTATGTATATATCACTAAATTATTAACTTATACTTACTATGATTTAATATTCAATTTCAATATTTAAATATCGAAAGAAATTTTTATTCAAGTTACACAATATTACAATACAATATTACAGCTATAAAACCTGTGGACTTGACAAACAAAATGTGTTTTGACGTATTTAAAAAAAACATATAAAACTAAATATTTGTAAGACAAAACAAAATACTTTTCAACAACTTCAGAATATTTATTAATATGTAAGAAAGTATTCATTATACAGTAATTGTAATTCAACCTACGTTAATCATAAACCTAAAATATTTTTTCTTTGTACCCGTAGTTTTTAAAAAGCATATTTCTTTTTTAACTACCATGTACTTTATTTTTAATATTGTTAATTTTTATGGGTGTACAACTGGAACAATTTTTCACTAAAGCTACAAAGAATGAAATAAACAAAGCTGAATGTATTATAAAATAGAACTCACCACAAAGCTTATGTAACATTGTTTACGCAAACACTGAAGTTTTACCGGAACCAGTGTAGGAGGACGTCGACATTAGCATGAGAGTACAGGGAATGCAGAACAGCGCCTTGCAACAATAGACCGACACTGTATTGTAAACCACTGGTGTGTCTTCCCTACCTCTAGGGACGAGATATGTGTTCTGTCTTCTTACGTTACATTGTTGTACGCAAACACTGAAGTTTTACCGGAACCAGTGTAGGAGGACATCGACATTAGCATGAGAGTACAGGGAATGCAGAACAGCGCCTTGTAACAATAGACCGACACTGTATTGTAAACCACTTGACCACGTGAAACAACACGTAAAGTGAAAATTTAATGGTAATTGGAGACCCTAGGGATCTGCCTCACAGTGTTATTTTGCACATTTTATTACAGCTAGAGATCCTGAAACAACAGCAAAATATAAACAGTCCTAAGCTTTTAAGGGTGTTCTGCGTAATCCTGTCTTGTGCTCCGGCCCTCGGCAGTGGGGAGCTTTGTTACTTTCGTGCTTATCACTTCGGTGCTGTGTGAAGAGTGTAAATAAGATTAATAACTGTGTTTGAAGTTTTTGCAATCCTATTTTTAGCTACAGTTGTTTTACATCATGCCTTATAAGTAATATATCTCATATAAGCCTAGTGTCTTGTGGTATTTCCATTTTTCTATTTTAAATAATATTTATTTATTGATTTTCTTTTACTTGAAATGGCAATGAATAGGAAAAGCTACAGGTTATATTACATACTCTAGCTTGCTATTCCAACTTATGTTCAAATAAGGATAGGAGTACCCCACATGTGTTACTACGTGAAATATTAAAATATCGCGTAATAATTTGATTAGCTCGTTTACACAATTATTATTTTGCGATTTTTCTCATTGCTATGATGGTTACTATAATCGAGCTCAATGTTGCATATACGTAATGTTTACAAAGTGCGTGGAAATAGTTTTGGGATTTCTTGTACGTTTCAAGGTAAACAAAATAATGTAACATAAAAGAGTGATGGAAATGCTTTGTTTATCTTCTGTATATCTGTATGTGTTTTTTGTTTTTACTTTTTATTTTATTATCCAGTTAAAGATAACAAACTCAAATTTGGCTCAATTATTGTTCTTGCAGTAGAAAATCAAGATAACAATTATTAGTATATTATTATATCACGTTTCATTATTGCGAACTGTCGAAAAATTTACAGCCTACTCATAATTAGTCTTATATATGAATGGAACTTACTGCAAAATTTCAGTTCATAGGTGGGTTTGTTACGGAAATTCACGTGGAAAGTTTTAACAATTTTAATATTGAGAAGTTCGACATCGGTTCCACATTAACTCCTGTAAACGATGAAGAAAGTACCCCATAAGTTTCCAAATTAGTTAAGAAAAGTTTACTATTAGTTGTGTAAAAATGTTTTAAAACTGTTTAAATTCAGGTTGTGCCACATATGGGGGCCTGTTGGCCTGATAAAATAGTGGGTCACTTCACTTTTCATTTTAAAGTATACTTTTACTGTAAATAATTTCCCGTTTGGATAGTTGCAGCATGCTGGTTTTTTTTAAATTCTGAGTGTCGATAGTTATTAATGTGTTAAACTCAGGGATTTTCAGTAGTACCCAATTAGGAATCAATCTGGATCAATGATCATCATCGCTAAAAACCAGTACTATAGTATTGTATTTTGGAAGATGACTGTAATAATGAGACGATACATGAAGGCGATGCTAAAAAAATAGCTACTCAATTCAGAATATAGATAGGGAAATGCAGTGGAGATAAACAATAATGACAATATTGAAGTATGCAAGATTCTGGGTCAATTTCATAGTTGGCGAGGTATCACGGATTTAGGTAGAGGCAATACAGACATACGCGACTTATTTGATAAATATTCACAATAACCTTATTGAGGAAATTTATTATAGGTATTTGGTTGCCGTAGTATCACCTAAGAGCACTCGCCCCTGTCTCTCAGTGAAACTGTTCAGATTCTGGGTGTTAAAATAGACTCACAACAAGAGTTTACAAGTCATGTAAAATATATATATATATCAGAAGGTCATTTGTAGATTGAGGATTGTTTGCAGGCTGAGGTCGTTCCTGCCGGTGTCAGCTAAGCTCCAGATTTGCAATTCATTGATATTACCTTTAATATATTATGCTCTCCCTGCATTTGGAAATAGTTTGAACAAAGAAAAATTATTAATTTTAACAAAGTTAGAAAACAGAGCCATATGATTTGTGTATGGTTTGAGGAAATATGACCATATCAGTTCTTATCGTAAATTGGCTCAAATTCCATCAATACAGGAAACTTGCAAAATTCAAACTGTGTCTCTTGTCCACAAAGTACTGACAAACCAGTAGGCCAACATATCTAAAAAATAAATTAGTTGCCCGGTCAATAATCAGGGAGCGTAAGACGAGACAGGATGCCCTGCTGGCGGTGCCGCGCGTGCGCCTTGAAAGAGGGAAAAAAGGGCTTTTTCTCACTTCGGTCCCCAGCGGTACAACGGCCTGCCGCCTGAAATGAAATATTTAAGTATGAGGGCGTTTAAAGGCAAATTAAAAAAAATGTTAGCTTAAGGAATATCATGAAGTTATTTTTATTGTTTGGTTGTATATTGTACGTTTAGTTTATACATGACCTGAGTTAAGTTGTAAAACAACATCAATGTTGAAAATCGCTCATGAATAAAGGCCTTTTTATTTATTTATTTAAGGGCTCGATTTGATGGAACTTCCTCATTCACTCAACATATTTGATAAATAATGCTACACAAGATTCTCTTCAAAATAATAACTCAAGATCTCATATACATATATTTCTCACTAAAAAGTATGTTACACTAGAATAAAAAACCTAGAAAATTGAAAACATACACGTAAGTATTGTGTGATTTATGTACTTTCATTAAAGATTCAAGATTTTTAAAGCACAAAAGTGTTGTGCAACAATGTTAAATATGTTTTTATTGAGGAACATTAATACTTTGGTGAAAATAAATATTGTACTTTACATATTGTGCAGTTAAGTTCAGTAAAATTTTAATATTGTATTTTAATTGTTAATACATTTTATGCCTTTAACTGTTTATTAGATACAGAAATATCTGCGTTTACCACGTATGATCTTATGCAATTTGTTTATGTTCATTCAAAATATTCTTTTAAATTATGTTCTGCCTCAAAATTTATTCATTAAATCAATGAAAATGGAAGATCGATCAAGAAAAATACTATATGCTTGTAATAAATGAAATATTTGAATGTTGGTATTGAAAAATACACTAAAACGTTAGGTATTCGCAGACGAGCAGAGGAGGTGGGTAAGGATGATGCAATGTGTTATTTGAATAATAATTAGCATATTTCTAGTATTTGAATTCTGAACTCTCGATAACCTTTAAATACGAGATTTCAAGACCAAGCCAGTCCAAAAATACAGAAAAATCGAGAGCATAAATATTCTGTAATGCCCAAGCATGAATGGAATCACACCACGGCAATGGTGCTGACGTTAAGAGTTATGCCGCTATAATATTTTTGTTGCTGTGATATAGAACCACTGTGAATTTCGATGTTCCCCTTTTTTTTTTATCATTTAAAACATTTAATTTTTGCTCAAATAGAAAATCGGCCGTGTTGAGCTACACAGAGCTTTTTAGTAGTTTTGTAAAAAGGTTTATTTTATTTTTTCTATATGAATAACAGATAGACATTCAACTATATTATTAGTTGGGTTTTAACAAAGCCTGTTGGCCAGAACAATTTTTCATTATTCTCATTCCTCAAACTCCATATGCTTAGAACAAATTGACCTATAGACTCAAAATATTGCTTCATTAATACATAGCCAACATCCAACTACACCGTTAGTACATGCCACTCTATGGGCTGTAGCTGAGCGTTAGAACCATTTCCACATTTTTACATAGGTGCTATGGATAAAAATGATGAAAATTAGAACATCGAAGAATAAATAAATTTGTAAAACAAACTTTTACAACCAAAACATTTTAACATGTGATATAGTAACATTTTAAAGGTACATTACATAGTCGAGAATGAGTACTGTTGGTAAGATGGTGTATATAAATCCATAAAATTTGGCTTCTATCACTTAGTAAGCTGGCACAATTTCTCTTTTATTTGTCGGGGCTTTTTAAAATGCGTATTGTGTATGAATGTCTGCTTGCCTGTCCGCAGGACATCTCAAGATTGACAATATCTATCGAAAAAAATGTTATATGCGAACTCTATCTGTTATGTGACACGAGGTGTACCGTACTCCTACCCTGATAGCAAAAAAAGAATTTGTTTCTTCGTAGTTTACATTTTCACACAGTTTTTATACTTTATATTTTCCAATAGAAATTAAAGAGCGATTGTAAAAGTATTAATAAGATACATTCCACAATTCCGTGATAAATTGGTTTATTTCTGCAAATTTCATTATTCCGCAAATAAATTGCAAATTCCTTTCAAAAATTAAGGGCTTGAAGTTTTTTAAGTTTACCAATCTTTTTTAAGTTTAACTCATTCACTAAAGCTGCCTCTTAATACTTAAATAATTAATATGACCTGCTTTGTATAGGGTGTAATGAGGTAAAAAATTAATCAAACACCGTTCTTAAGCAATGAATATTAAGAAGACATATACATATACTTATATTTAATATAAATATCCCATATACAAATACTTAATAATAAATATTAATTATATGTATATGGGAGTGCCAATGGCCGAGTGGTCCTAAGACGTTGGACTTTGGGTCTGAGTTAGAGATAGCGCAGGCTCAAATTCTGTCTGCGACCGTTGCACTTTTTGTCAGTACCATCGACCTTGTACTGTATCGAATCACCTCACTGTTCTGTTTCATAAGATCCTCGCACAGGCCAGTGGCCCATGAGGACGGACGAAATAAGGCTTAAAAGGGGATCGGCCTCTCCTAAAAAAAAAAAAAAAAATATGTGGAGAGATGAACAAAAGGGGTACGAGACAATGGGTTGAAGCTCAATGTAGGCAAGTGCACTGTCCTTCATACTATACCACACAACACAATACAGGCCTTGACAGACAGTGGGTTGTGGGGATTGCTCTTGATGGGGAGTTTTTGACCCTTTGTGACAGGGTGAAAACGCTCGGCATCATGCTTGATAGCGATCTAACATTCTCTGAACACGTCACTTATGTCATACAACGTGCACTTGGCAGATTAAGAGGTCTATACAGATTCAGATCTCTACTGCCGGAATTTGCGAAGCTTCAGCTTATGCAGTCCGATGGTTTTTTCCGTCATTTATTACTGCTATCCAGCCTATGGTAACAGCATCTCGCGGGGGGACGTAGAACGTATTCAGAGACTTCAAAACTCTGCGGTTCGTTTCATTTTCAACTTGAAACGTTTTGATCACGTGTCCCCCTTTCGAGATGCAGCCAGCCTGCTACCAGTGGAGTCCGTCTGCAGGATTTTGACTTGCTCATTGGTCCACAAGGTCCTATCACACCAGGAACCGCAGTACCTGAGCGAACGGTTGTAGTTCCGGGAGGGGGTCTCGCAACGCAGTACCCGCCATGGCTACCTTCTTGACTTTCGAAAAGTCAGGCATGAAGTCGGGAGGAAAAGTTTTTCGTATTTCGGCCCTAAATTGTACAATGACCTCCCCCTTAGCCTTAAGCAATACAGTTGCAATTCTTTTAAATTAAAACTTAAGGACTAACATATGTAATTGATAGATAACGTATTTAGTTGTTAGTGTATAAGTTTTAGTATTTAGTATAATCCAATGTTGTTCCTTTTAGTTTTAATCACAAGTCTTTGTTATTTAGTATTTAAGGCCATTAAATGACTTGAGTTGTTCTGCAAAAACAGTTGTATGTACTGAGAAACGCTTGTAAATAAAGGCATTTTGATTTGATTTGATTGATTTGATTTGACTTTTTAGTTAGGTACATTTCTAAACAGAATTAAAATAAATCGATGAAAGATAAACTGGCTGTACAGGGTATTATATATTCCCTGTATTATATTCCCTTCCTTTATTGACTGTCTTACGGGACAAATTGGCTGGACTGTTATGTTCATCCAGTACGTTCTCATTTCATTGAAAACTCAGTACCGATTCTCACAGACGTTATTAGTCATCCACAAAAGCTTTTTATCATCAGAATACAAAACTTGACCATGTTATTTCCTTATATTCAAAATCAATTATATTGTATAGCTAAATACTCGTGCCTTTCTACAGGATTGAGACATAAACTTATTTCACATACTACGGTGTGTTAGATAATGTATTAAATGAGTCAATATTACATTCTGAAATTTATCGCCTTAACACTTCACGGTATTCGGCCTTGTTTCATGCAAATCTCGCGTTGCATAATCATCACACTGTGAAAAGAATTTAATCGAAAGCAGGTCACATAGTTACAGGGGGGGGGGGGCCTTGGGAGACAAATGGGACCGAGATTTGTATTCTTTTAAATTGAGCCTTAGGGAATAACATGGTAATATAGAGTATGAAGACCGTTTCATCTGACCCACAGCTAGTGAATATGGTTACCTTCATGATATTTGGGTGACAAGATTTTACTAGCAGTATTATGCCATTGCATAGATTAGGAAGGATGTTGTTATAAACAACAATATGTAGAGATACAGCAGCTCTCAAAAACACATTGTGATGTGAAATTCCTATGAAATCTTAACCTTTAAACATTTATAGATACGACATAGTAAAGGGCGTGTTATAATTTAGCTACTGAAACCATAGACATGTTTGTCCTTGATGAGGAACTTTCATAATAGACCGATAATGTACGTTGCAAAGTCGTTTTTAGGAGTTAAGATTGATCCGTTTCTGAGCGAAGTTGTTTCAATAGAACTTAAACTGTGTACGTGGGGTTTGAGTAAATTGTGTTGAATTGATTCTATTCTTCTTCTAACAGCAGTAGGAATATGAATTATTTCCAAGTCCATAACGATCATCATTAAAATATCATCCAACAGTGAGATGTTTGATACAAATTAGGAGAGAATTGAAGTTGTAAAAATTTAAAAAATGTTTGTATCAAACACATTTTAGCTGTTATAATCAGAGCAAAATAAAAAAATGAGTAAAAAGCCAGTGTGTGAGGGTAGGGTAGATTTGTTTTCAGGTGGGAGGAAATGTGTCAATTAAACCACCTGTGGAGCCGACACCTACACTGAAACCACAGATCACTGTCATCGATTGTCACGTATCTGTTTAGTATTGGATTGTTACGTTATCGAGTCCTCATTGTCACCCTCATATTCGGAAAAATCGTATATATCCAGTACTACATGCGTTTAAAGTGATATCGTTTTTATGATTTTTCTGGATTAACGATACCTAAAATAAAAGGTTTTTGAATTAAAAATATTCCCTCTTCTGTCCTTTAAAATACCATCATAACAGAATTTTTTAAATAATTATATGAACACGTGCCTTGTAGACAAGTAGGCGGTATAAGTAAACCTTATGGAACATACAGAGTTTTTACCACTTATTTATTAGTTTGCTTAAAATTAAGTTTAAGGGATTATTGAATAAAAATGTTAGGCTTATGTTCTAAAATAGTTAATTTGTATATCACAATATTGTAATCAATTCTAACTGCTCTTAAAATAAGACTAAAATTTAATTTTTCAAAAAATATATCAGATTTAGGTGACTTATTCAGGATGTAGTGTGTTTTATCTAACATTTTCAATCATGTAAACTAACTAATAAATGTTGTAGCAAACTAAACATAGCATGAGAGCATTTTTATGATGGTTATTTATATATTCAAATTTAACTTATACTTTAAACTATACTTTTGGCATGTTCATATTTATGCTCGTCAGTTTTATGAATTTTCGCACTCACTCAACGTTATGTATTGTTTCAGAAAATGAAGAAGATGACAGGTAACACTTCTAAAAATACCTCATTCAATATTCATAATATGTTTGTATCATCTCCTGGTAAAAACCATTCATTGTTACAATGAGCTTTAATAATCCATTAGGTGAGTTTTGAAACCTGATTATACATTGTAATGTCTTTAATAATAAAACTATAACACATTGTAACCAGTTATAATCTAACAATTACACTTTTGTTGAGCTTATACTGAGTTATATCGTAAAACAATAACACGGCTGACACAGCTTAGAAATTATACGCCTTGCTGTAAAAATGTATTATAGTACATAGGCTACTAGGTATTTTAAGTAAGAACCGAAAGAGACAGCCCCACACCCCTGTCTACTCTACACTTCCTGACCAGAGACCGAAGTAGCTGGCTACTTAACCAGTAGATGACTTACGCCTCACCGCTCACACCAGCTCTCACCTAGAGCGGTCGACCGAGACTAAGAAAAATGGGACAGAAAGATAAAAAAGTGGAAGTAATGACATACTCAGCTCGGGTAATCCCGTGATCGCCGCCCAAGTACTAATAAAGATAATGAGCCCTGAGGGAGAGGTAACATTTAACTTTATATGTAATATAAGATACTATTAAAATCAAAAGGAATTAATTATTCGGTAAGGTTTCGTTGACACATTCCAATGTAAAATGTTAAAATTTAAATCATTGACATTATTTATTGGAAGAGTAAATATTAAATCACAACATTTTTTCCTAACTAATAGTGCAAACAAATGTATTATAATTGTTAAATGTTTAGTCTTTAATTATTTTAATTGAAAAACGCACAATCTATTAGCATTACGAAAGCTATAATAATTGTACTTATGAATAAAAGTTTGTGATATAATTCATAAGTAAACTATTTAATTATAACATTTCGTGGATATCAAGAAAAATTTAAACATATCATGTTTTCTTAAAATTGTGCGTGGTAAAAATCAGAATAAAAAGAAAAATGAAGTCAACAAAAATGTTATTGCGAGACAAAGTAAATATAAATTTAAAAAGTATATCACATGTAGTTGTAATTATGTAAATTGAGTAGACAATTTTTATGTGACAATCAATTAGACTACCTGCAATATATTATGTTCTGGGTTTAATATAAGGTATTAATTCACCAAATTCGATGAATATCTACAGCCAATGCTTAAAATTAGCTCTTTGAACAAAATAAGTCACTTCACAGCATAAGGAACGAGATTAATTATTTAAAAGCGTCTTAGTACTCGTTTTAACTTGACAGTTTTATACGACTTCTAATTGGAATTATGGACCTATTGAATTAATTCCTACTTCTTTTTATATTAAACTCAATTGCCTGAAATTTTCAGTTTGATTTAATACACATTCCATTAAGAGAGTGATTGGCTTTATTAATTTAAACAATTATTTGTTTTATTTAAAACCAAGAATACTTTAATTGTTTGTTATATATTAATATCTGTTGGTGAGAAATGCGAAATCGATTCAAAATATTGTTTTAGTAACAT
Organism: Homalodisca vitripennis; assembly: GCF_021130785.1. NCBI lineage: Eukaryota > Metazoa > Arthropoda > Insecta > Hemiptera > Cicadellidae > Homalodisca > Homalodisca vitripennis. The sequence goes on from NW_025777950.1 coordinate 85,752, forward strand.
AAATGATCATTGGTAGAATATTATTTATGACATAAATCTCCTATTTACTATTATCATTTTAGCTACTTATGTTTACGTGTATATGGGCATTAATGTACGACTTGTACATAAGAAACAAATTCTATTGGCTGACCAGCCACAATATTAGATAGATTTCCATTAGATTAGGTAAGCTTCTTATATTCAAACTTGTGATAAAGAACCACCTTGTTACAAAAGATCAACAGGAATGCATGAACACCACTAAACTAGCAAATGTTTTAAAAACCGAGAATATCATGGTTCCTATAGTGTAAATGACGTTTTGTTACTATATTTTGAAATGTTTTGCTGGAATATTGGAAAAAATAATCCTTTTTAGTCTAGCATTGTAGTCCACAATATGAATGGGTCAGTTTATACGTGGTTTACATATGTCGATTTTATAAAACACCCCTCAATTTAGTATAACTTCCAAGCCATGAATGCTTATTTCGAGCTTTAAAAGAGATTAAGCTTTACGTATTTACTTTTTTAACGCTATCCACTGGACTAGTAGTAACCATTTTCCAAGTGATTCTCTTATTTGCACTACCCATTTGTCACGTTGGGTCATTCTGAAGAATAAGGCTTTGGTTTACTAGTCATATGGAGTAAAACCAGTCACTAAATTTGTCAGTTAATTTTATCTCTACAGTAACATTTCTGTGGTTATTACTTACCTCCATCCACCACACAGGAATATAAGATCTTTTTAATACAATTTTAGCTATGTTAGCAGCACCGGCGGCGCATACTGATGTCACTCTTTCCTACTCTATGTAGTGGCTTGTTGAAAATTCCGTGTGTCCATAAAGGAAGTGGACAATTCTAACAGCCGGATGTAGTACAGTGACTGAGATGTTATTTCAAGGACAAATTATAAACCTCATACAGTTTTATGTCCTTAATATTGATTGTAGAATTTTGGGAGATGTCTCATTTCAAAAATATCAGTATCGTCATCCTAAATATTTTAAGACAAGGAGCTTAAGAATTTACAAAGCTACTGGGATTTAAAATTTGTTATTACTTTCAACAAGGGCTTTTCACTCTATATTTGCGTTCTTTCTTCAAAAATAAGTATGAAATACATTTAGGTATTTTTCTCCCAGAATAAAATAATTGCGTTTAAAATTTCTTTTTCAATTTTAATTGAAGAAATTAACTGAATCCGTGGTACAATTTAGATATCCTTGATGAGTTACATATGTTTCTTTATATTAATTAAAATAATACAATCTTAAATTGAAAAGGTTACCTAATGGATAGTTTAATATTAAACTGTAAGATGAATCCATGTTGTTTAATTGAAAACATTTAATAATTGCAAGAAAAATCCTAATCAATAGTCAAAAGTACGAAAATATGAAATTTATATAAACGCAATCCAAGGTTCAATATGATAAGAATACGATAATTTTCGCTTTTGACTTTATAATGGATTTTATAATTAAAGTTATTTGATATTATTTTACCTCAATATTTAGATTCTATGTTTATATGACAATGAATAGTTTATAAATTATTAAAATTTTTAAGAGAACAAAAATACATTTCAATCATCTGCTACTCTATACAAAAAAATTAACAAAAATGAATAATAGTCCAGACTAAATAAAAATTAAAAAATGAAGCAGGAAATTGAACACTAATATATGAAAAGTAATTTAAGAACGAACAGGTTTTCATATTAAACATTACAGAGAATTAATCTCATAATTTTGTACGAGTTCGTCTGAAAATGGGCAATCAAGCGTTATTACGCTTATAAGTATATTATTAAATAAACATATGATACAAAACTCAAACAGCCAAAATACAATTTTTAATACAACTATCACAACATATTGCAATTATTAATTGGAAAACTGTAAACGTATACTTCACAAAGAATTATTTACTCATAACTCATCTATACCCAAAATATTTATTTCTCTGCTAGAGAAGCCCCACAGTATCTCAGTCTAAAAGTGCTTAAGCTAATCACTTAAAATATATATTTTTAAAATGTTATTTTCCTGAAACGAGGAATCGAATTGAGAATTGAGGACGTATCTCAATAGGTTGAGGCCATTCCGCATAACCTACAATCTGTTAAATGAAAATAATTATCGAACATTAATGTCCTGTACTGACATTTTTGTAACTATAAATCATCTATAAAAGTATAATACACACACTTCCATAAGAGAAACATTTTAAAATGAGAAAGAATATCTTGTGATTACTTATTCTAATTCCTAATGACTGAAAATAAATAAATATGTGTATTTTAATTAAACATAATAAATTTTACATAATAAGAACTGTATGTACTTTTTCTACCTTATGTGAAAAGACTGCACTAGTATTGGATAATTAACAGGTTCCCACTAAATATATATATATATATATATATATATATATATATATATATATATATATATATATAACAAAATTATTAACTTATACTTACTACGATTTTATATTCAATTTCAATATATAAATATTGAAAGAAATTTTTATTCAAGTTATACAATATTACAGCTATAAAACTGTGGACTTGACAAACAAAATGTGTTTTGACGTATTTAAAAAAAAACATATAAAACTAAATATTTGTAAGAAAAAACAAAATAATTTCCAACAACTTCAGAATATTTATTAATATGTATGAAAGTATTCATTATACACTAATTGTAATTCAAACCTACGTTAATCATAAACCTCAAATATTGTTTTTTTGTACTCGTAGTTTTTAAAAAGCATATTTATTTTTAAAGTACCATGTACTTTATTTTTAATATTGTTCATTTCTATGGGTGTAAAACTGGGACAATTTTTCCCAAAGCTGCAAAGAATGAAATAAACAAAGCTGAATGTATTATAAAATAGAACTCACCACAAAGCTTATGTTACATTGTTGTACGCAAACACTGAAGTTTTACCGGAACCAGTGTAGGAGGACGTCGACATTAGCATGAGAGTACAGGGAATGCAGAACAGCGCCTTGCAACAATAGACCGACACTGTATTGTAAACCACTGGTGTGTCTTCCTTACCTCTGGGACGAGATATGTGTTCTGTCTGCTTATATTAAAATTTTCTAAACAATTTCAAGTCTTACCGGAACTATTGTGAAGGACCACTTCAGTGGGCAAGGCTAGGGACGATATATATGTTATTATCTTGGTTATTTAATATAATATAATATTCGTCCTAAAAATTAATACTTATAGCAGTGTAGTTAGTAGACTGTATATAAATTCACCTACAAAGATGCTTATCTGATCTCGTAATGATAATTTTTAACTAACCTACAACACCATAGATAGGTTGTGTGGAAATTATTATTTACAGTCGATAAACACACATTGATAATTTGAGAACTTTCTCATAGTGCACTGAATTTGTACGAAAAGTTGCTCAAAGCTTCTGAAAGAACGCTAAAATTTTTAAAGCTGTGTGTATACATGTTCCTGTATCAGTCTAATCGCTTTGAAAAACCGGATGCCTATAGTTACAAAGACGTATAACAGTTTAAGGATACAGTTTTCGAACACAATTATTAAGCTAACGATAATATTGACAAAATATTCATGAATGAAGCTTTATCCTTCTGATTTAGAATGAATTCCTTATTTTTTCATAAACTAGCTATAGTAAGAACGTTGAGGTTATTAACTAGTTTAGGATTTTGTTAGTTAAACCCTTTTCTTGCTGCGTAAGAAATAAACACAATTATTAAACACATATCCAACCACTCACTCAAGCCTCACTCTTTCAAAATAATCTCTAATTACGGAAAAGAACTACAATTTATTTGTAATAACAACAACAACAACAAATTTTTATAAAAATTCAGTCTCTGACTAGTAGTAAGAACTGCATTATTAAATTTGAAACAAATTTTGTCGTATGTCTTATTCGGTCATCTGGTCAAACTGTATAACGAGACCCATGAGGTGATGGGGTGAGACAAGGGAGTATTGACTGCAATGAACCGGAAGTGACTGTCTCAATCAATAGAAAGGAACGTCACCTGTACACCTCTATCTTCTTCTTTAATGAATTCGCTTGGTATTCTTTAATACTCCTTATTAATTAAACCCCATTCAATATTTACATGCAAAATTACATCTTCCTAAGAAATAAACGATTGTAACTAGTAATAGTATTAATAGTTAATAGTAGCTGAAATGGTAAGAATATGTTTTAATCCATTTGCGGCAATTAAATTTGTCTTAGTGATATTGTCTTTCTTGTCTAAATTTCGTAATGCAAAAGTAATTCCTAACTGTAAAATTAATTAAAAAAAGTATTATGATAAGACAGAGCCCACTTGAGTAAGTATACAAATGATATTTAAAATATATTCTTTACCCAATATATTCAATTTACGTTTTAAAATCTGTTTGCTCTTTCATGAAAGTAAGCTAGGTTAATTTATTTACTTTTAAAGTTACATTAAACAACAAAGTAAAAGCTTTATGATTTTAATACAAATTTACAACATTGCATCATTTATTCACCACATTAGTTGAAGGCATGCCTATTCCTACATCCTAAAACAAAAGCGTTCAATTAAGTCAGCTTAATATGGAATTAACTCAGTAAGATGCTTGTGGAATGTGTTTACCATTATTAAAACGATATTGAAAACTTAGCAGTATGTGATGCATATGACACATGTGCTTAAAAATCTGTATGAAATGCCAATAAAAGAAAGATTTCTTTCTCCAAAAAATTGGCGTCGTATCAATTTGCTGATTCACCCTACTTGTATAAAACGTTATATATTAGGTAATATACTAAAAATATGTCCTATTTATCTACTTTTTAAATAATGACAGTGGCAATTTTCATTTTTGAATATTTATTTATTTGTACAGGAAAGTTCATACTTATTTGAGGGCTCTAGGACTACGTCTAAAAAATGAAACATTCATTTGAAATATTTATAAAGGGGAAATGTTACTTTATAATGCATTTTTCATTCTTTCTCATAATTTTGATAATATTTTATGCTTTTTAAATTATTCGTGGAACTTATAACTTATTAGAACAAATATCATTATGCAATATTTTTTGCAAAATGTCAAAAAGCGTCCCGTTTCATATTATGTTGTGTTTATTTATTACTCAAAGTATTTCAGTTTTTATTACCAAAAACTATTTCTATGAAGAACATGATTTCATAATAAAATATAAAATTCTGTAAAGGCTCAAATTTGTCATTGTTTTCGGAGTTTCCAAAATTCTGTGTCTATGTTTGTTGTCTCGGATAAGTATATCTTTAATTTTGATATTATTGTTTAGTCTTATGGGTAACAATGTAGGCAAAACGAAAATTGAAGAACAAATTAGTGTGTAGATAAACTGAGCACACTCTTATGCCATTCAAGCATTTGAGATAGTAAACACAGTGTGACATAGTAAACACTTGAGTAGCCTTACGTTTATATATATACGATATATATATATATATATATATATATATATATATATATACGTGAGTTCAACGCTCTGAAATTTTATTAAAAGTTAAGATTTTATCAAGTTTCAAAAGTTAACCAATCAAACAAAATTAATTCTACGTAAGAAAACTCGACTATTAAGAGCATATCTCTTCATGAGATTAGACAAAGGGAGAAACAGTCTTCCTGTAATCACTTCAGCAAATAGTTAGTGCTTCTACTGATTGTTAGGTCAAAGCAGAGGGATGGACCACATCCAAGCATGATATAATTGATATTATGCCTAAAGTCTCTAAAATGAGCGGAGCCTAATGTGCGGTCTAATATCTGTTGTAGGCTTATCTTTTAATACTATAACACATGGCCCAACTTTTAAAAGAAAACCTTTGAATACCCGTACAAACTTTTTATTTAATCAAAATGTTCATTTCTTCAAATATTGGAATTGGGTTTCCACAATTAGTTTAACTTACTGTACAATACCAAGACCTGTAATAACTTTCTTAATTAGTTTGCTTCGGAATACTATATACATTTTTGTCTTTTGGAAATATTGTAACATCACACTAAACGAAAACCGATTGGAAGAGTCTGATCACACATATTAAGGTTTGTTTTGTTTAAATGTAGTGTAATCATATATACATGAGTTTCTTTATGTTAATTGATGAATTTTATACCACATCGAAACAAAAACTAGACAATTTTAATTCAATGGTGTGTATACAGACTGCATTAGCACTTTTAGAATCAAAAAAATAACCATTTAAGACATGATTTAAATTGAATAATGCAAATAAGCTGTATAGGAATACTAAAGAGTTGCCGTTCTTGTGGATTCTTACAACTGGCTCAGGAGACTGGGTACAACAACATTTACCAGTGGCGGTTAATATTAGATTATGTCGGAGAGTAATTATGTAGAGCCTCGTTATTTTCCTTCTCACCCTTACACGATATACTAGACTTGAGATTGTGTGCTCTCCTAACATAATTACCCTAATAATACAATGATATTATACCGTATATTAATAAGTAATTTGAAATTTGGCACATACATTACGCATGTTAAATATAAGCACTAATGCAGTTTAAAAAATATTAACCAACGAAAGGGGTTTAAATAAGATTACAATCACTATAAAAAACTATATTTTGTTTTTCCAACTTCCCAATGTCGTAGGATGATGACACAGGAGTACCTCAAGATGTATTCCAGGAATGTATAGTAAGGAATGTCTTTATTACCAGGCGAAGTCAGGTCTAAGAAGCCCTTTCTAACACTTAACCTGGGCACCAACGACTTAAAGGTGACATCCGAACCATCGCCAATAGGCAGGCTGCTTGCAAGGAGAGGTTCACTCTGTGAACGCCCATCCAATGATTGACGTTGCTTGATACGGTTATTTCGAGATACCCACCTTACCCACTACGCTGCGCCTGGCCGTTTTTGTCTAGACTTGAAACGTTTTAAAAAAACTATATTTTTAATTTTCAACCTCTCGATAACCTAAAAATGTGAATCTTTACAACACCATGTAAATAGAAAGAATGTTTTTTCATACGAATCATCCATCCATCGGGGTTGAAATGGAGTTGTATTCCCAACAAAAAAACTATTTTTTCCTAATATAAATAATTTTTTGCCACCCTAATACGCCAAACTTCGCACAAATGTTCCTAATTACATACATACAAAATCAAAAGCAATGCCGTGGAGATTAACCACCCATAGAGGTTTAAATAGAATTGATACACGTAGAAAAATATAAAATGACCAGAAATTTACCTAAATAGATTTTAAAGACCAAATTTCTATGACTTCATCGGACATCAACTGAAGCACGGCAACATAAGCAGATTCCAATTGTCGGAAGTAGTCACTTTTCTACGTAAGCATCCACATTTAACCAATTTATGGTCATTTTCGGTATAAACGATGCTATTGCAGGGGAATTAATCCAAATTGCTAGAAGCATACGATTTTTATACCAAATAATATTTTATGACCTTTATTCTTGATCAGAACAAGAATAAAAACGCTGCTATGGCACGAAAATATCGTAGACTATTAGTAATAGTTAAATCACTGAAGTAATCACTTTTTAATTTTAGCAACAAAACAAATTATACAATGACGTGTGAAATATAATTTATTTTTATAAAACATGTGTATTCACTTTATAAACGTAATAGGACCCATGGAGATTATTTAGATTTTGAATCAATTAACAGTAGTTACTGAATTACTACGTACCATAACATAACTATTTCATACATATTCTATTTTATTATAGGTCTTCTTTATATTAAATTATAATTTCTTTCACTAATATTACTATGACAAATTTAGTTCTATGTACTTATATATTTAACAGGTACTGACATTCTTCAGACTATTCATTCAAATATTCAATTTGCAGAGAAATTGTTGTATTTCAATAATACTAATAATCATTTTTGCTCTCACACTGCAGAGCTCCAATAATGTATCTTTAAACTTACACTTCAGTTGTGTTTAGGCCATTAAAAAACAAACCTACGACGTACCTGTTATTCTATAAGAAAACAAATCGCTTGGAAAGCTGTGATAACTGCTATACATTTCTTCATTACGTATATTTTTTTAATTTATGAATGCATAAAATACACATTGACCCTCAGAAAAATATTGAGTACTGTTGTTTTTCAATAGTTGAAATGTAATATTGAGAATATTATACAAGTACTTCAGCGATAATAACCTCAGTGGACTCAAATTTACCAGTAATTATAAGAAAAAAAACTGTTTGAAATGAAAATTGATATTTCTAACTTTATAGAGAGAAAGCTGAACTTCATCAGATGGAAAAGGGTGGTAACAATGTACAGATGGAGGCCGGAAGTAACAGAATGTTCCGGCCCTAAATCCTTCAATGTTACCTTCCTCTCACACCCTTCGGAAGCTACATTCCAGAGGTATATTGTTTGGTGAATATGATCATGTTTGTATACATAACGCGTTTTTATTTTACAACGTGTATTGTATTTTATATAAAAGTTATTGTAATCGTTTCCTATTTATTTCTAATTCTCACTGAGCATCTTCGCTGACTATTGACTGATGTTGGTATGCGTGAAATCCCAACCATCAAACTTGATTTCAATGTGCCTTATAAATACTTTGGCTAAGCAGGTATCACATTTTCCTCGTTTTAATCGAATAAAAGTCTAAATAACTTAATTTAATTCTATATCGGCTGCATTACATTTCATTGAGTATTTTATACAATACTTGGATTATATTATCTTAATGATAATGATTTTTTCCAGCTCAGAAATAAAACTCTATATTTTATTTGATGAAATTCTGCATTTTTAAAATATTTCTTTAACTATGTTAACTAAATAAAATTATAAAATGCATATTTGGAGAAAAAAAACGTGTTTATTGCTTTGTAATCCCACAGCATTCACTTAACGTATTATATAACCCTAAAGCTAAGTTGTATTGCATAAGCTCTTAACCTTGTTTTATTGAAATATAACGATAAATTTCGCCTAAGAAATAAATTAAATGTGAGTCTTAGTGGAGGTTAAAATGTGAGTTTATGAAAAGGGTTAAAATTTTGAAATAACTTTTTTCTCAGATTATAAATTTTTCTTGCCATTACACAATTTAAACTAGCTGCCAAACATGTAAATAAATTAAATTTTAAATCAAGTTAGCTAACCATGTACAGGCCCTTAAAATGAAGTTTTATATGTTTAACCTTTTTCATAGCCTCCCATTCCGACCTCAACCAAAACTAGAGCTGCTGATGATCTATTCCTTTCTTAAAGACTCTTCTATCTCTTTTATCTATCAATATCTATAAAAAAGCGATGTTCTTATTGCTTCTTGACGCCTATGTTATTAATTTATAATTATCGACACATTGTTTTGTGATTTCAATTGTGTGTAACTCCTTGTATTATAATGATTATATCTTTTGTAATAAATAACTAAACAACATAGGCATAACACAAACATATGCTATTGCTCAATTTTCATCAGTTACCAGCAAAATTTAATAAACAGGTTTATGATAAACAGTAGATATAATAATGTTTATTATAAGAACTATTTCTTAACCAGAATAACAATATTGCAATGTCAATGATTTAAACAACAGTATATTATTTATTAATCCAAAACTAACAAAAAATAAAAGAAGTATTGTGAATTTCTTCTTGGTTTGGAAAGGAGTTTTACTCAGCGACAAATCCTATTATCGGATCGCCCCCAGGGATCGTGTATCAACTTGACTTACTGCATGCCCTTACTGCCCCATTATCAGACCCATTTTAACGTTGTAACTTGGATCTTTGGTTTTGAGAGACTGTCCCTCAGGCTACAAAATTAAAGTGCTTTTGTTTTAAAACATAAAATACCCATTTTAATGATTTCTTTGTAAAAATGTATTTACCATAAACATATTACGGATAGTTCGTATCTGCATCTTTATTTTAAGACGAATTTCACTAAAATGGTCTTATAAGAGTTTCCATTGTTAGACCATAGTGATCTTCACATTTCAAATTGAAATCTTATAAGCAAATTTGTTTATCGTGAGTTCAACGTTTCGTTGTCAAAACTAAAATATCTACCTCTTTTCCTTTTCAACTTTTACATTAAACTCTGTTTTGCAGTTATCAAGTAATTGTTCTATACCAAATTAAGGAGTTGATTAATTTATTATTCCTTTTTAAGGTATAACAAAAGCCAAATTTCACGTCCGTCTGAATTAATTCAAAAACTTCGATGACGGAGAAGTTCAACGTACTCGAGCGAACATCATTTCGACATCATAAACTCCTAGGTTAAAAAGTAGGTCTGTCTGCTTCAGCTAGTACCACCCTTTGTAATATAGATGAAGCTTTTATGTCATGGTCCCATAAATATCATATTTCTAACTACGTAAATATTAATCCGTTAACTATATTTGGACTGTTGGTTTATCAATGGATTAACCAGAATACCACTGAATAACACTATTATCTAGTTGTAAAGATAAAGTGTATAAACGAGTCTTGTGAAAAGTCCGTATATTTTAATTTAGTGAAAGTGGGCTTGTTTAGATGTACAGTGACAAAAGAGAGGGATAATCTAAGTGTTGAGGTTGGAGCACATCGCACATTTCTCCACACTTTATCAAATTAAATCTGGCCGGGATCAACACCTGCGGTTTGTTTCTCGGAAAACATTCTTCTACTTCAAGCATTATATTGGATTTTCTTGGGACCTCAGATTTAGAGTCTTTATCCTGGTGAAAGTGAAACATATATGTAAAGGTAAAACTTTTAAAGCTTAAACTTGTAACTGTGAATGCAGTCAACAATCAAATATTTATTGCGGATTTAACAATATATAGCAAATACCAATAATTTGAACAAAAATATCACATCGAACTCTCATTTACATACACATTTTGACACTCGGTCAGCTCCATTCATCGCCAATTCTTCCAAACTATAATCGGGAATAAGGCTATAATGTTGAATAAGTTTTGACTATGGTGTCTCCTAGTTATAACTATAAACTATAGTTAGTAATGTATAACAGAAAACAAAACACGTTTCTTCAACTCGAAATGCTTAATATTTCGTTACTTTTTAGTAACATTATCAAAGCATGTATAAAATAAAATATTAACAAATAAAAGAATGAAAACATAAAAAAACATCATTCATGAAACAAAATATATATATATTTACATTAAGTTGTATAAATGGCAATTGCTTTTTTTTTTTTTTTTTTTTTTTTTTTTTTAATTTCAATAAACATTGAATCACAAAAAGTACTTGCTCCGCCGGGAGTCGAACCCGGATCTCTCACTTGCCGGGTGAATGTGCTACCATTACACCACAGAGCGCTTACTTTTTCCGATTCAATTATTTTGTATTTGGCCGTATCTCTCACATATGCGTTTAAATAAGCAAACTAACATATGATCGGAAGACCAAATACCTGTCAAACGACTTTTATTTACATTAAGTTGTATAAATGGCAATTGCCTTTTTTTTCTTTTTTTTTAATTTCAATAAACATTGAATCACAAAAAGTATATATATATATATATATATATATATATATATATATATTTATTTATTCTATGGCAATATATTATTAGTAATATACAGTTATAATATAAACTAGGGGTATAGCTATTATAAACTGGTTATAATATAAATATGCATTCATTTACATTAAAGTACCCGTTTCGCACTAAAAGTGTTGTTTTTGAACATAGTAAGGATTTTCCATTCTCACTCTTTTATCGGAAATAGATAAAAAGCGCCAGAAGTATATGCGTACTGACTGAAGTAAGTTCCTGAAACTTACATCTTTATGAGTATAATTTATTGATTTAGGCGACAAGGTAATTTCAAATATGGTGTTTGACAAATGATACATTAGTACCATCAATGCCCCTAGACTCTAAATACTTGACTTAAGAGCCAGTAACAATTGTGCTTAACGTTTATAAGTCTTTAAAGAATTAAATGTCAAAAAATGTGTTTATGGTATGCTTGCTTCTGTTTAAAAATAGTATAGGACTCCTTTATATTATACATATTTATATTTTATACACACACACACACACATATATATATATATATATATATATATATAATTTTACTTAGGATTCAATGCGTTACAATTTTTTAAAATTACGTATGGAGCAGTGGTTAGTACTACTTTCAAATAAAAGCACTAATAATTTTGGTATGTAGAGGAAGGCCAGTACAAAATGTTATTGTAACTTGTAATGAGCAATTTTACAGCGATATCTGAAAAGAATATCACCATGTTGAAATGCATTAATTCTTCATGTGGAATTTACAAAGTAGAGGAAGGGGTAAAGTCGGTTTAAATGAAAAGTCTCAACCTACGCTATCTTTGATCCTCCAAAGATTTAATAAGTGTGCTAGTCAGTTCCCTCGAGTTTTAATACGTATGTATGAAAAGAGCTATAAAAGATTTTAGGATTGAAATATTATGGTCATAGATGTTCATGATATATTATACAATATGAACTTTAATAAATTCTTGAGGTATGTCTCAAATTTACATACCTAGCCGCTAATGGTATAAAAATCCCTGTTTGATTACACTATTTATTTCAATTTACATTAAACCCGGTACGCATAGCTAGGAAATATATAAATAAAATGTGTTAAAGAACCGAGAATAGGCTTTACTATCAAACCCTATCACAACTCTTAAAGATTAAATAATTTATTCATCGAAAACTATTTACCACCACATCTGAATCATAGGCCTAGGTTGTTTCTAAAATTAGTACCACTTAGATATGTATAATACATTCCTTTGTTCCTTGTCATTTTTATAAATTCTACTTCAATCTTGATTTGAAGCAAGAATTTACTTGGTAAATGTATTGCACAAGCTACTGCTTTTCTATTATAAACAGATAAATCGACATCAAAATGGTTTTGCCACTAAAGAAAAAATTCTGAAAAAACCTATCAATGCGCTTAGTCTTATACGGACCTTTGGAGCGATAGGATATTCAGTTCGAGTAAGGTTACGGGTAGTGACAGGCTCCTGTCGAAATCATGAGGAAGGATAGAGGGCACTTTGTATCTTAGTTATGTCATCTTGGAAAAAGTGGAGGCTAGTTCTGTTACAGCCTCTCCAGTCAAAGCACTCCCTCAAGCCCAGGCTACCAACAGTTATTAACACTAATATAACTTTTCCTACTTTAGCAGTCATTCTGAGCAGTAGAATAGACTTGTCCATTCATCCAATATCTCGACATTTGCGGCTATCTCGATGTCCCCTTTGCCAGACTTCATAAAGTTACCCATATATAAGTGACACTTAGGCATTTGATTTTGATGTATTGCCTGTTGAATAAGCTGGGTGGTAAAAACCAGCCAGAAGTGAATCCTCCATTCTAGGTCAAATAAAGTACTTAACTTTGACGTAACTTTGTAACTTTAATGTTATCATCAATGAAAATTATAACGATAACGATCGTTCACGCTGATACATATTTTAACGCCTTATCTTTCATAATTAATTTTTTTTAACATTTTGGATATTATACCTTGTGTAATATATTCTGTGGAAGACATTAGAGAGATCTGGTTATTGTCACTAAGCATTAGGCACTTAGGTGATAGCTACACCTCCTCCAGTCACATTTATAAGCGGATATGTAGATTGGTTCAACCAGTTTTAGAGTACAAATGCCTCACCATAGTAAGACTAAAGAATAAGAATAAGAATAAGAATAATTTTTTATTCCAAGAATGCTGTTAATGTATTTACAATATTATGATGGAATAATACTAGCTATCTTATCAAGTAGTGATTAGCTAGCGCAAACAAAACTTTACAATTGAGCGAACAATGTCAGTCGAGTTTTTATCTAATCATGATAACACACTGGTCACGGTGCTGCAGCACTCACAATCCATTACACATACCTTATCTCACCGAGTGTACACTCAACGAAACACATTCCCTTGACTAAATGTAGTAGTTGATTTTACACATATTACTTCCTTATAATTGATAACATCAAATACTATAACGGTAAAATGTAATTATTGCTTAATAAATCTATTCGAAAGAAAACTTTTATGTTACACAAAATATAGTTAAGTATTTTTGAATTAAGAAATCATTCTAAATTAATTTTCAACACCCCTCAAGACATGCTGATAAACATTCCACTTACATCGTCTTTTTGTGAGTAGCCATTTCTTAACTTTAGCAAGAAACTGTTTACAGTTTTTATTGTTAATTTTGATGAAATTCGGTAACTGATTGTAGAGTTTTGGTCCCAAGAATACAAAGCTTTTTTTGAAAATTGTTTTATTAACTTTAGGATGGGTGCAGAATCCTTGTTTTGAATTTCTAGTTTTATTATATGTCCTTTCAACACCGCGTAATTCCCACTTCTATTAAAAAACACTTTTAAAACTTTGTAAATAAATAAATGAGTCAAAGGTTAAAATCTTTAATTGGCTAAAATAAGGGGGGTGCGGGAAGTACGTTTGGGTTTGAATGATAAAATTCTTACAAAATGATTTTGTGTTTATGATTAACGGATTGATAGTCGCCTTGTCTGTCCCTCCCCAGTTTTCAATGCCGTAATTTAATCTAGAGTCTATGAGTGCAAAACAGAGGACGCGCATTAATTCCGAACTCAATATATTTCTTAAGAAATAAAATTGTCTTATATTTTTCCGGAGTTTTGACTGAAGTTGAGAAATGTGAGTTTTCCATGAAAGTCTATCATCTATGTATATACCAAGGTACTTTATTTGATTGACTTGCTCAATTTTGACACAATTACAGTTTTGGTTTACTGGGTAACAAAGGTTATTATTGTGAAATCGTAAATCTAGGTCAAAGGAATAGCCTCTAAGGTCAAAGTTTACAAATTTTGTTTTGGATGCATTAATTATCATTTTTGTTTTTATTGCAACCAATTTCGAAGTGTTGTGAGATCTTCATTAATTTGTGTCCAGATGGGAGCCCAGTTCTTGTTTGAATAACGAAGTGAGACGTCATCCGCGAATGCGCTGATTTTCCGTGCATGGGCATATTTAATAAACTATTTATAAATACTAGAAATAATGGAGCTGAAAGCACGGATCCCTGAGGGGACACCTTTTGTTACAACTTTAGGTGGGCTTAATAGCCTTAGGATGCGGACTTGTTGTGAGCGTCCAATAAGGTAGGTTTTTAAACCACCTTAAGGGTACTCTCTAACTCCCGCTAATTTAATCTTGTTAATAAAATTTCATGATCTACAAGGTCGGAAAGCTTTGGAAAAATCTATAAATATTCCCGATGATTTGTTTACCATTATTAAAGCTGTTATAGATTCCTTCTGTAAAATCAGTAATAGCTAATTCAGTATTCTTTCCTTTTGTAAATCCAAATTGTTTAGGGCTGAAAAAATTTTGTTTGTTCAAAAATTCGAGGAGTCTTAGTTTCATAGCTCGCTCAAACACCTTGGATAACACTGACAACAATGCGATAGGCCTATAGCTCTGTAGAGCATCCCGCTTTCCGCTCTTGAAAAGTGGTACAACAATACTTAGTTTTTAACTTGGTAGGAAAACTCTCCTGATAAGAAGCTAGCATTGATCAAATGTACAAGAACGTGAGCTATTTCTGGGGCAATTTTCTTTAACAGCTCAAACTGAAAGAGAGTCACAGCCCACAGATTTTTTGTTTTTTTAAGGAATTTATTATTTTCAGAACCTCTTCTTCACATACCGGATACAAGAACAAGCTATTTGCTTGGTACACGCAGCCGGAGGCGCCCACGCCATCAGTGTCGGGCGAGTCGGCCAACAGTGATAGCGGT
Source organism: Homalodisca vitripennis (assembly GCF_021130785.1). Classification (NCBI taxonomy): domain Eukaryota; kingdom Metazoa; phylum Arthropoda; class Insecta; order Hemiptera; family Cicadellidae; genus Homalodisca; species Homalodisca vitripennis. Next base: position 101,605 of record NW_025777950.1, read on the forward strand.
GGGCACTGATGAAATAGTCGTTAAACATGTTTGCCAATTGTTGTGGGTCCTCTACATTGTTACCGTCACTGTCTTGCACACATGTTATCGGCCGTTTTATCTCGCCTATCAGTTAGGCTGTTGACCAGCTTCCACTGCTCAGAACTATTACCATTACATGCGTCAAATAATTTGGAGTAATATTTGTCTTTTGCCTTGCTAATATTTAAATTTAGTTTATTTACAAACGAATTAAAGTATGCATTCAAATTAAAGTCGTATGGCTTTTTTTCTTTAATTTAGCTAGCTTGTTTCGCTTTTGTATTTTATCTAATATAAATTCGTTTATCCAAGGACTCTTAAATTTTGCTTTTTGATATTTCCTTTTGATATCTTTCGTTTCTTTACTAAACAAAAGGGCCTCTTGAATGACATTATAAAACTCAACCAATGCTCTATTGACATCATACTCATTTAACAACGAATTCCAATTGTAAGTGTTTAAAAAATTCTTTATTTTATCAAAATTTATTGTTTCGTATTTCACAGTAGAAAAATTATCTTGCGACACTCTTCCCAAATTATCGTCTTTTATTATTAAAGGTAATAAATTATGATCAGTAATTTCTGTTTTAAAGTTTCCTGTTATAAACATATTTAAATTTTTATGTCTAACAAAGATGTGGTCTATACATGAGGAAGAATCTGAGGATATTCTAGTGTAGTTATTAATAAAAGGAAAAAAATCCATTATTATACATCAAAGAAAGATATGTTTCTACTTCCGGTTTGTCTTTTTTTATACATATATTAGCGTCACCCAGATATATAGCGTTAGTCGATAGTCGCCTCAATAGTGGTTCCAATTCTTCAATAAAGTTATATTCCGTGTAGCTTTGTAGTCTGTACACACAAAAAATATTAAATATGAAATTTTGAATCTTAATCTCTAGAACTAACACATCTGCAGATCGCATTGTCATAGATTTGTTCTTAGCATTAATTGTATTCCGCACAAAAGCTATAACACCGCCACTTCGGTATGTTTCGTTACAGTTCGCAAATGTAGAATATCCCGGAATTTTTATATAAACAAATTTCCTCTCCAAAAATCCAAATTTCTGTTAATATAATTAAATCAATTTCGTAGTCCAGTTTTGCTAAACTGGCTAGTAATATATCGAAATTTTGTCGGAGACTTCTAATATTTATGTGGATGCAACTAAACGTAACTTTAGGTGAGGCAAAAAAATCTCTGTTTAAATTTTCGAAATTCAAAACATTACTTTCTTGTATCATATAATACTATTCTGATTACGTAACAACAATGTACTTAATCTACTAGATGTTGACTATTGTTACATTATTTACAACTGTGTACTGTTTGGGTTTACACTTACATGTCTCTTAAGACTTGCCTCACTGATGATCTTGATGACTTTGTGGCCGACGTCCTTCCGTGCGAAGATCTTGCCATCTTTGGTCCACACGAACTTGTATCCTTCATCCCTTGCAGCCTCCTTGGTCTTGGAGAGAAGTTTCTTGTTGGCAGGTGAAAGGTGCTCGTTAACAAACACCTTCTCCTTCGGCATCATGGGGTTGATTCTGTCAGCTGTCAGGGGTCGTGTCGCCTTGAAGCCGCTGATCCAAGCCTCCTTGTCTCGCCGGGACTTGAACTTCACAACAATGGGAGCCGCTCGCTTCTTGTTGTAGCTGGGGACCCGATGCGCCGCCTCTACAGACTCCTCCTTCATCTCAACACCAATGGCCCTGGCAACGTCCGACAGCAGAGTATCCAGGTTTTCGTTTCGGGACTCAGGAACACCGCTAATCTCGATGTTTGAGATCCTTGAATATTGTTCTATGTCTCTCATACGAACTTCCAGGTCTTCTACAGTGTTGCGCAGCTTCTCGTTTTCTTCGTGTAGGCGTCGGGTTTCCTCCTTCGCACTCTTTAACTCTTCCTTCATCTCCTTCATCAAGTCGTTGGCAACATCCATTTTGCCAGAGAAAAACTCTAGAGAAGCTTTGAACTCCTTGAACTCTTTGCTATACGAATGTAGCTCACTGAATACTTCACTTTTGAAAGCATTTAAGGTTGAAATTAAAAAATCTTTGGTTATTGACGTAGCTGAGGTTTTTATGCTACTTACAGAATCTTTGTCACCTTTGCATATATCACACATCCATTCACGCTTAGAACGGGTCTTGCTTGGAATACAGGTATTGTGCACTACTGCCCCACACTTTCCATTACAACTGATACTGCTCTTTTCGTCTTCACACTGTAGATTGCAAACGCTGCAGTTAACCGTCATAATTACGTAGAAATAATTAAATTCAGGGTTACGTCCAGTACTAACAGGTTAGGTTAACCTACACACAGCACGTGCTACACACTTGACCTTCAGTCCGGAGCGCTTAGCGATAACGACCGGCCAGCTCGAGTGACTGATACTGACTGATAAAGGTCGGAATTTCTTTTGTTTATTTTTATTTTCAACCGCAGCTTTATTAATATTTTAAAATTACACATTAACATTTATACTAATACTAAACCATGTTATAATAAATAGAAATAGAGAGATGATTTTTCTGGCAATTAAATATGATAGTAAGAATTATGAGCTTCAAAACGTTGTTTGCTTAAGTTCATCGTCAAAATTTTACATGTTTTCAAGTAGCGCTTTACATATATATGATTGTAATGTTTTAATTCTTTCAAAATATTATCTGGATTTTTTAATGCTATACTAAAAAAAACACATTTTATATTTATGATAGATGGCAAGTATTAAAAGTCATCCTCCATAGGATGTACTGTAACGAGGACTTAAGTAGGAACGCGAGATAAAAACAATCTTCTAAAGGAAGATCAAAGGTAAAAAAGATAAATATCCTGAAAATTTTATTTTAAACATATCTTCGTTGTATTTTACTGTTACATTACTTACAATTACAATTGCTCTGTCAAGCTTATCTTTTATACGCAATAAATATTGCGCTTGGCTGACAGGTTTGAAGATAATATTGCTGTAATATCGAACTAAACACAAAAGGCCAGAGTGCATTGTTTGTATGATAGTAACAAGCATACTATATGGTACATTCCCGCCCAGGGTATGTATGTGGCACAGGAGAGTCGTTTAAATAATTTGGGCAATCACAGTCATATTGTACTCCTCCATTAGTTAACAGGAATTTACCTAGATAGTTAAATATCTCAGAACTAGCTAAAATTATATTTATTATTAGTTGAGTATTAATAAATTAATAATCATTTAAATTGTTGTATACACTCGTAAAGAGATAAAATATTTAAATCGAGAATGAAAATTAGTGATTCCACCAATAATTGAAGCAATAATTTGAACATGGCCATAAATAGATACAGAACAAAATATTACAACACTATTAATAATAAGTAAGTTACTAGAGTATAGTATTGTCTACTTTAGATGTGAGCAAAATAATATCACTTTGCTACATGTACACTTAAGATATGTTAAAATGCCTTATTTCAGCGTATCAGACATAATGGAAACATAAAATGTTACCGTTTCCACAGTATTCTAAATGAAGTAGAGAAATATATATTTTAGTCTTTGCAACATACACCTGTACAAATTACCAGATTACCCGTACAATTCTATTCGGGTTAACGAAGCACACGAAAGAAGTATCGAAACAGTTATTGGCTAGATAAACCTTGAGGAACGTATGTACAAAGTATCAAGTCTCTAGAACAAAGAGCTATTCAGAGACGGACAGCCAAACAAACTGAATGGTAGACAGTCCACATTGGCTATGTTAATTATATTAAGTGTGGATTGTTGAGAGTTTATTATAACTAAATAATACAAGTAGTCGGATTATTGTTTTTATAAACTTCATTTTCAACAATTTCAAGTTTGTAGACTTCGTTTTTGTAGAGCTTGAACTGTCAGATGAATGTTTTGCCTCATTGCTTTCTCTTACAGAGATACTTAATTTGATGCATAATATGATTTAAGTTCTCATAAGAGACAAAGACACGTCTGGTGCTTCATGATACTGTTAATAATAATATACGCGTATTTATTTCAAGAAAATGATCAGGCGGTCGAACGGTGAATCCTTTTCCGATGTGCTTGGGTGAAATCTGCCAGAAGTCGAAGCCTGATAGATGGGCAGTTCTTTCTCTGGGTCCCAGAGATGCAGTAAGACTTCTAGCCGAGACCCACATCAAGATTGGGTGGATCAGGTGTCCCGTACAAGAATAGCTCATGGCATCCAGGTGTTTTAAAGACCTGAGATTTGGTCATGTAGCCAAAAACAGCAGCGGTCCCGACAGGGGCAATATCTGCTACGAGTGCGGGGGCCATGACCACAAGGGAAGTACATGCACCGCTACTGAGTCCTACATCCAATGTTTGGAAGCCGGCTTGAAGGGAGAATTGGTGAAACATTCCGCTGGATCTAGCCACTGCAGGACCCATAAACAAGGGCTCCAGAAGCTCAGGTTTCAGAATAAATAATAATAGTACTTAAATCGAACACGCTGAAGAGAAAAACAGCAAACGATCTGCTTGTCAGTGAGCAATATCAGAACCGTTGCCCCCCGGAGTGGTCTCGGATACTTCTGGTACTATAGCAATCTGGATCTTTGACCATGGAAAGGTAACAGTCCTGGTAACTGGCTACGGTACCGGCTGAGATCGGCTTCGCGTCACTCCCGAGGACATCGTTAGAACTATGCTCCAGGGAGAGGACTTCTGGATCTGTGTGAAGCACTGTGTCCAGTCTGTACTTTAGACGAAAAAATATCGACCTCGATCACCCTTAACCCTCTGATCCCCCGACGAAGAAAGCCCTAGTAGCGTAACTTAACAGGCATTGAGCCTGCGGGAGTTCGACAATATTAGGAGAACACAAGCCTCTCAGTGTATGGAAAATTAATTTTAAACTAGTACGCAAACAAAAATAATTTAACAAAGATTATTTTACTTCATAGGGATCAATAGGCTACTTTGCAATACATACTTTGTAATGTTCAATATTAATTATTTACTTTATATTTTAAAATTTTTGGAATCTATTCTACTAACACCTGTTGGGATTGTGATAACATGAATGATTGGCCTCACATATATGAGATTTCCACGTTTGGCTGAAATCGAGTTCAGTATTTATGCACCTGTCCAGACGGGTTTACGAATTAAACGAATACAATCAACCATTCTTTCATATTCTGTACTGATCTTACTGAGTGATGTAATTTTGTGAAGCACTATACTATTAGTGTTAGTGGTGAAAATTAACAAATATATGCTATTTTTCAGGCTGAAAATTAATATATGTTTAAGGACAAATATATCAGTCATATATTATTGGCTGCTCTATACAAACCGTTGTAGCCTTACTTAATGAAATAATCTCAAGTTGGCAGCTTCCACTTACAAACTTCAACTTGAGCGGGAGAGTGGCAGCGTGGCGTAATAACATCCGCCAACGGCGGTAATATTAGACACTGTCAGCGTCTGGGTAATTTATGTAACAGTCTTGTTACCCTCCCTCCTCTACAGGTTATAACAGACAAGGCTGTGCATTATACGGGGTAAATCTATCAAAGTGTAATTTATTGACAAGTTAAGTATAAGACTGTGAACACAATAATAGGAGTTTTTTGTAGGTATATTGAACTAAATTAAAACAGCTCAATGTTACAAATAAGAAATTTATTAATTTATAAAGGTCCTGTTTGGTTCATAAAAGAGTTATTATTTTGCCTAGCCTATTCATCCAATCCAACCATGATCAAGTTTCATATTTTGATAGCTCGATATATTTCATTGTTAAAAATAACTTTCTTTTGTGACGTTTAATATTATTATTTCAGTAAAATTTAAAACCTCCCTATTTGTAGTTAATGTAATATGATTTACTATTACTATAAATGTTACTATATGAACAGTTATTGAAAAATACAAATAACGCCAAGAGAATAAGATTGAAAACAAAACAATTATAAAAGAAACTTGGAATTAAATATAAAATTTTTCGGCTTAGACAAAAATAAAGTCAACGGGCCCGAAATTACTAGTAAAGGTGGACCACGGCATTACATAACTCAGCCTCAGTTTATCTACGTCACTAGTCTGAAGGCAAGAGAAATTAGCACCCCGGAGCACCCCGAGATTAGACCGCAAAGGGTATTATCAGTAATTTGTCTTTTTCACCACAATATATTTTTAATAATTTAAATATTTAATAATATAATAAATTTAATATTTAATAAAGATTTGAATAATCTAAATAAATAATCTTAATTTCAAATCATCTAATTTTAGATTAATTTATTTAATAATTTAAAAATTTAATATTTTTAACCACAAATAAAAACTTATACATAAATAACATATGAGCTAACATTATCATATTATTATTCATAAATGTTTCTAAATTATAAATTTTAAATAAATATATATAATTTTCTCAGTATGTACTTGAATACAAGATTCTTTATTAGCTACCAATGAGTTTAACTCTCCGTATTTAAAGACTCTTTGTGAGTAAGTCAACAAGTTGAGAGGAAGATCAGCCGGTTCTAATGAAAATTACCTAAATTTCAACTTGAGCTATCTCTAATCTTCCAGATATTTCACAGTGTGCGTCAGCCATTTCTCGCTATTTTCAACAGATACCAATTAAAAGAAATTTTTTGAAAGGTACATTTATATTATGGTTACAGAATTGCATTCTATGTTATGCATAATAAACCTAAGGGTAATCCTCATAGTGAGTCTCAAATTTGCATATTTTACCGTTAAGTGTAAACAAACCTTGTTTAATTGCGCTCTACACGTTAATGCATATTCAACCCGATACACATTAGCCATGTGTTTTTGTCTTAGATCAGGAAACTGAGAAACCTCTCATTACACTTAGTCCTAAAATTACCTATGCGTCACTACGAGAGTGATAGGATGTTCTGGATAGGTAAGATTAGGGGTAAGGACCGACTCATGCCGAGATTCACGAGGAAGACTTTTAGGCATTAAACTCAGGCATGTCGCCTTGAAGAAAGGAGAGAACTAGCCACTCCAACAAAAGCGCGTTGTGTTGGCACGCCCTTAAAGCTCACGTTATCAACTGTCTTTAATATATCAAGGAGAGTCAAACCAATTCCAACGGTTATCCCTCCAATGACGTTAATCTACCATTGCACAATACCTGAACATTACTGAAGTTCGCTCCTGGATATCCAAAGAGTTGTCCAATATGTTAAATTGGAAGGTATTAACCAGCGAGAAATCAAAATTTCCGTTGAACACAGTACAGATAGTTTGGTAATAGATAAATAAACATGTAATAGAACCAATAATTGGCTCTGTTTTCAAATCCCATGATAAGTGCTGTACAAGTGAAGCTTTATTTCTGAGCATCATTTAATTTTTTCTCTATTCAGAAGTACATTACGAGTCTTTGTGAATAAGCAGCACTGAGAGAGTTGTAGCTTCGTTTTATGCTGTTGAAAGAAGTTTAAGGCTTTTCCTTTAGAAAAGTAAAGTCTTACAGAAAGGGTGATTTATTCATATACAATACCCACTTAGAATTCTTCATTGACGTTTCAAACATTAGAATAAATGTATATAAATTAGAGTTATTTCTGTGCTCATCACAAATATTTACCATGATTACTAAATGAAACATTTCTAACATTTAACCGTGTTTTATGGAAATAAAAATCTTGACTCTTTCTTACTCAGTTTAATTATATTTAAAATATGAGAATACATTATGAACTAACTACTGATGTTCTAATATAAGTAAATACTCATATATCAAATAGTCTGCTTGAAGATACAATTGTATCAATATTATAATTAAAAAAGTTTGTGAAAAAGTAGGTTTGGATATTTGTACATATGGAATTTGGATACTCAATCAAAAAAACATTTGTATACATATTTCAAATGTTGAAATACTACTTGCTTTATATTATATATATTTATTATATTTTATTTTAATTTCTTAGAAGTATCTTTTTATTTAGTTAGATGGTTTTGCAGACAAGATTAAGTCGTCATGGTCAGCTTCATCACAGATTATTTACAAGGTAATGTAAACATAAACTTATCAAACCTAAAATACAGGATTTTCTCTTAAAACGAATTCATAATATAGCATATTTAAATTGCCATCTTGAGGTTTGATTGGTTGTGCGTTTAGCATAGTCCTCTCCTATCAGTTGATGACGAAAGCATATTTTATTTTGTTTATGGAGACTCATCATTTATATACTTGTGTAACTTGTGCTGGAGCTCGTGACTTGCATCTTGTGCAGTGACAACGGGTAAGAACATTTTACCCTATCTGGAATCAAAGCAGGTTTAAAGTATATTTAATTCCCCTTTTCCTTATCTTATTGTTTTATTTCTTTTCTTTCTTTATTCGTATACGAATTACAATTACACCAGACGAAGAGGATAGATTTCAATCCTTGAAACGTTGTTCTAGACATTTTGTAACATATAACAATAGGAAAAATCCGAAATCCTACTATCATTTCAAATCTTAAAACTTATCCAAGTAACTTTATTGGAAGTATTAGCCTCTATCAATATTTAGAAAGTATTAAATAAGTAACTATAAAAGAACGGTAAAATATATTTTCATTTATAAATCTATGATAATATATTAAAACCTTCGAACTGGGCTAATAAATTGGCCAATGCCAGTATATAAGTGGGGGATTTGTACATAATTATACTTTTCCAGGACATCATTCTACAGGATGCGGTGAAGTAGTTGAACTTCTACTCACGTAGCGCAGCAGCTTCTGTTCCAGTGACTGTCTGCTGATTAACCCTTTCCTCTCATGTTGGAATAGAGGACACTAACCTGATTTACCGTAATCACCCTTTCCAATGTAATTGTTATCATTTCAAAATCATTTATTATATTTACTATTATTACCACTGCAGTTATCATACAAAATATTGATTAAATATTTTTTTAAATACTTAAAGCCAATGGTGGGTAATTAAAACGTTAACCACTTCATACCCAAATTAATATAAACAGCTTATCATTATGAACCATTTATTTACTACCGGAATTTTATATAAAAATCCTGGATTTATGTTAATTAGTTGATAAGTACAAGATACTGCCGACTGTACAGGGTAAGTGAAAAAATATATTCAAAACCTAAGAGAGAACTATTATAATTTAAAATTAATACGCATTACTTCCAAACCATATACAGAAAATCCATTTGAAATAGTTTCATCTTATTTTATTTTCACAACGAGCAAAAATTACAAAGTTTTTCTATTTATTCACCGTGAGGGGTTACGATGCAGCTAAAGTTTTAGTTGCTAAGGTTATCGTAATTATAAATCGAAGCAGGATAGATTTTAATAATGGAAATGTCTCCCAATTTCGATAAGTGGTGCCAGTTGAAAAGTTTCGTCGTAGTGGCTACGTTGTTTAATGTTGAGGAATTTGGTGAAAACTATAAACGTACGGAGAGAAGAGGAATGCGTTTTGTTGTCATGGCAATGTGGTTGAAATTTGCGGCACATGGTGAAATCCAATATAGCTGGATGAAATAAATAGATAATTTATTGAGAGGAAGATTTCTTCAGGTTCGCGATTATATAGTTGTTAGTTTATTTCCAGCACAAAATATTTATATAGTTATTTTAAATTACACCCGTAGGTACAAGTTACACGTTCGTGAGCAATTTTCATGTTCATTACAAGGTAATTACAAAATTTTCTATCTAGGTACAGTTATTTAGTTCATATTTCGGTCTCTCTTGTCGTGTAACAATATTCGCTGTGGTTCATTTCAAATTTCCTCTTTCACTCTTTTTTGTTATTGACACATAGAGGGAAAACACGAGCAAGAAATGTTTTTACATATTCCGGCACACACAATTGTGTCAGCCTACTGAGTATTATGCCTCGTTAACGCTTAACCATAAAGCATTTATTTTAGACTAATAACTTATTTTCTAATTTTGTTTTGTAGGAAGTTCTAGCTGGCATAAGGCTGTTTATTGAAATCGCAGGTACTAAAAAAGCTTCACCTTAGCCGTAGAAAAGAGGTTATGCTATCTAATCCTGTCAGTATTGTAGTGTATACTCATTGATGTTTATTTATAACTGGATTATATAGTTATCTAGTAAAAGGCTTATTTCCAGTTATTCTTGCAAGTAGTGTATGATTTCCACCTATAGATTAAAGGCTGTTAAAGCATGTAGGGTTTTATACCAGTAGCATTATTTGGGAAAATTTGTGGTATCCTCTAGGTTACTGATTTATAAACCCTTGCCATATTCAATGAATGCCTAGGCCTACCATCTATACTGTAATACGCATGTGCTGGTTTCTCACTATAAACTGTATCAGGAATGTTTGTCAGCCCTGCTACGTGTATTTTCATCTGTAGGCATATATAGTCGTGAGTTTTAAATTTTGTATTTAAGCATTATGTAGTTTTCTTATTTTTCTCTATTTTTGTACAGATAAAGGTTTCTAAAGTTTAGATTCATACATTGATATGTAAAAACTTTACTTTAACGTCTTTTATAAAATGTTATTATATTTTATACATCGTCTACTGAATAATTTTCACTATTCCTGTGGGTGTAATCATCTCGCAAACAACGACAGTTGGCTGTTTGTGCTTGGTATATTCCATGGTACAATAAACACTAGATATAAAATTATAAAATACTCTTGACATAACACCGCAACAACCATGCGCAGTAGCTTTCTGCACTGTGCAACCACAGTCAACCCACCGAGGTACAAATACTAATGACAGAGTACCAAGAAAGTGCTGACATCTAGTAGAAAAAACCATTACTACTTGCGCGACGCAAAACGTGTCGTCACACAAATGCATCTTACTGAATATTACGAACAGAGTAACACAGGAACAATAAAAAAAGCGTAATATTACGTCAATATCACACTTTACGCCATCGCTATCAACATAATGTTACGCCAAAAACCGAGAAGGGGTTAAGACAGAGCAGTTTGTGCTAACTACTGCGGTGCATCTGGGGTAGGGTATTGACGACGACTGCAGAAGATTGAATTGAAGTCCTCAATACATAACCAGGCATTTAGTTTAGGGGCCCTGACATATTATCAACACACAGAGAACGGGACATGTGCATCTCCCAAGACTAGTCAATTGGGCAGATCCGAAACCTTGGCAGTGTCCTATTTTATATTCTTACTCCTCTTTAAATCATACTACTCAAAACTACTTAAACTAAAATTGTACATAAAACAACAAAACTCTGACTATATTATGGTAGGATAATGTAATATCATGTATTCATGATAGTACAACTATTGTGATGTAATCTAAACCTCCATGCACAAGCTGTTGTCTTTAATGCTTGTGCAAGTATAACATTACAGATTACAGCGATGTAATTTACTGGAGCTCCTGTTACACGGTCCCATTAACAAATTATCCACCACCTGCCACTCACTAATCTCATCATGAAAATTTATTTTATTCAGAGAATTTGTTTGTTCTTGAAATGCTGAATTGATTACATTCTCCGAGTGCGGATAAAAATAGCAGTAAGTTTAGCTTACAAGATCCTTGGTTATTTGAAGTAATCACTGCTTAGTATTGTTAACGGCTTACTTCTACATCTCTAACAATTACCAGTCAATGAAATATTCTCAGTTTTTAAACGTGTACATAACTACAGAAAAAACATTATTCTTGAGTGTTTAGTTAATGGATTGTAAGTTTAGTATTTCTATCTGCTTTTACCCATACTACTAGTTATATTAGTTCAAATTACTTTGAAAGCCCATTTGGTACTAAATACCCACTAATATACAAATTCCAAACGAATCCCCCAACGTAATCTGTGTGACAGTGGTAGTCACTTGTTTACAAAAAGTACCGTCTCGTCGTTGCGGTTCCGTGGATTGTCTGTCAAGTAAATGTCAAAGCCATCTCCCTCCTCTTCATCACCCAACTAACTCTTATTTATAATTAATATATCATTAAAATATATAACCTCTTGCCCTTTCTCAGTAGCGCTTTGTTCTCGGCCGTTAAGTGTTCATTGATGTATACTCTGCTATGCGGTAACGCAGGTATCTGTCGACTTTAGGTTGATCTTCCTTAAAGCTCCTCTCTGACACTTCGAGATAAAAAACTGTATTAAAATTTTGGCGTGATCCTTTACAATAGAGCCAAAAATAATTTTACTACAACCTATAAAACCCTCACAGACAAAGCATATCTATATTTGTACCAGACAGGTTATAGCCCGTAGTTAGATAAGTGTGGAGACTAGAGGTAATAGCTCCTCGCTCATCGGCTGACAGATAATAACTGAATGAATATAAAAGTTAAACAAAAAGAAATAAAATATCAACCAGAAATAGAGATATTTTCATTTGAGTATTTTTTATACCTACAGGGTGGTACAAATACCTTAAAAAAGGGCTATGTAGAAGTAAACGCCATCATTTAAGCTTAAGAACCAGTTTTAAGTACATATATAACTCAAAATACAATTCGCATAAACCCATTTTTCATCAAATATATGACTGTTAAAAAAATAGTCCACCCAAGACACTTGTGGATCGACATTTTATTGAGATTTCATACGGACGTGACTTATCTAGATGATTTGTCAAGCCAGACAACGTAACGGCATGGAACTTCAAAATATAAGAAATATTTGATTCATAATGGTATTATGGGCCTGGAGCATATTTACAAACACTTTTTGAACACAATGGCCTCAGTAGTAGCAACATGTTAGTACTAGCTAAAAATCTGGAGTCTTCTAATAGCCTGAAAGTTAAATGATGACAGCAATGGAAGGAGACAGACTGTATGATAAGAGTATTGGTTATTACATGAGAAGTAAGATACTTTTTATAACACTAGGGAACTATATTAGGTTTTTGAAAAGGCTATAAAAAAAATGAGGCTGGATCTACTCATATCCAATTCCAGCCACTATACTACAGACAACCTTTAAATTTTGTTATATAATTCTGGAATTGACAAACCTTTATAATCATGGTCCAGAAAAAATTAGGCAACAATTAAAATAATGAGTTTACCAAGTGAAGAAAAACATTTAAATTATTCACATTGCATTACACAAGTGAATAAAATATCTAAAGCTTAATTTCTCAAAAGATATTTCGTAGGAAGAACTTTACTATTGTCTCTTATGTTCATTATTTATTAAAAATAAGTCAGATTTATTTTAATCATTCTATTTTATTTATTGAATCTTTCATGTTGTCGTGAGGATGTATTCTTTTTGGCGACCACTTGCCTTATTAAATAGACTGGTCTTCTTCAAAATCACCCCACATCATACTAGTTTTGAAAAGGAAATAAATACACTCACGCTGTACATTAACACGCTTTTGTCAGACTTAAACATTACCAGCTCTAGGATATATCGTGTTTTTCGTTTAAGAATAATATTGTGTAGTTTAAATATAACAAACATTTTGGGATTCACAAAAATTGTGTATTAAAAACTGCAGAAACCATTAAACGATGAAAAAGCGTGAACACATGACCTATGTAAGTTGGATTGTTGGATTATAATGTGTGATTTATTTATATTTGCTTGTTTTACTGTTATCCTGATATGTCTAAGGTCTAATCAGAGTCCGCATAGTTATAGTTTGGTTACACATTAATCGTTATAGTCCTCATCACAGTATTTTGTGATTTATTATTCATTAAAATGTGGCATAGTATAATAAAACTGATAAATATCCCTAGGACTAACTGGCTATTGTTCTATTTAGAAAAAAAGCAACAGACCATTAACTAAAAGCAAAAAAAATTACATAAAGTTAAATTTAGATTTATAAAGTGAAATTTTAATGTTCATTGCGAAATCCATTATAAACGTATATTAAATAAACTGTTAAGGCTCAATATGTCTTTTAAGCCTTGTCACGGTATTTGGTAATCAAACGATTGAAATAAAAACTGTAGGCTTTCTAATACAGAAAAAGCGGTCTAAAACAAATGTATTTTCTCCACTGTTTCGACCAAGTAAGAGTAAAAGCGAGAGCAAAAAATCCAATCACGATTAGAAGGAACAACCTGCCTTCCTCCCTTGAACACATCTGATCATAAATTAACGACATTTACCTCCTGGCTTGCAGCAAACGCCCACATCCCGTGCCTCACTCTCTAAAGGTTACCCTTTCGTGTCGAACTAATTAAATTTGGTTTTTTTTTTTCTTTCATAAAAATGCAAGTTTAATCTCGTGGAGTAATTGAACCTCTCATATTCCACACACAGTTAAACTATTATTATTTTAAAATCATGCCAGAAATGGGTCAAACTTCTAAAAGTGTTTACAGAATAAATGTGTCCTGTAAAGACGTAAACCAATAGGATCAATAAACAGAAAAATTACGAACCCAAAGAGAGTAAAAGAAAAGACAATTGGTAATGTTTACAATTGCTTAACGATTTAGGGCTGAAAACTATCATGCATAATGTTATTAGGCCAATTTACGAGACCTTTAGGAGAATCAATAGAAACAAAGAGGCCTAAATTATGCTACTCTAACAAAATAAATTGTAGATCAACACGTAAGTCAATATCAAAGTGAGGTGCCGTGCCCTTCAGAATAAATAATAAATTAGGAAACCGAAAGAATTATAGCTGTCAAAAAACAACAGCCAATTAAGATCGAGTTCAAGTGCTGAAAACTCAAAATATAGAAATCAAACAAGGGAGCATCTGTGCCCGTCTTTCCCTATAACCTTTACAATATCTTTCTTGTCTAGGTTTCGCTCTTAGATATACGTAATATTGTAATAAAACTTTCTACTTCTTCTCCATTTCAAGATTCTTTCTGTTCCGTATAATGTTGTGTTCAATAGTATTTTGTTCATACTACAATGATGACAAATTTGTTTATTTTAGGTGTTAATACAATGATTGCTATTTTACCGTACATACTTATGTTGTCAAGTATTATTCTAAAAGTTTAGTTTGCATGTGTGAAAGAAAATCCGCAATTCTTGTTTTGTTATACGCCTTGTAACGACATGGAGTTTAAATAAATATTTCAAAGGTGTTACGGATCATAAGCCAACCGTGCTTTGAGATCGTGAGTACTTTTGCAACGAAGGAACATTCACGTGATACATCGCTATTCATAAACTTGAGATCTGTTGAATAAGTAAGAATCCAGAGTCTTTATTAACCTTGCCCAATAACTAATGGATGTTCGGGCTCAAGAGACGTACGCACAATAAGTACAGACCATAAAAATTTGTATAAGTAATATTTCAAACCAGACTAATCATTAAGCTGAATCGGAATGTCTTAGTAGTCCAGGGACTGTGGCATGGATTTTTATGAATAGTTTATGTTCATGTTTCATAACAATTAGGGTTTTTAAACACGCTTTGGACATACAGAGTGAAGTTTTAGAGACAAAATATTTGTTTGATCACCGAACAACCCGTACACATTCTCTATTTCTCACTAAGGTATTTATCAAATGGAAGAAAACTTAGTTTGCGTTTAAAAAAAAACCACATCTAGGGTTCCTTTTTAACCGGTATCACATCAAAAGCCGAGACAACGTTTTGACGAAAGGAATTCTACCAAGATTTACATAAATATACTGAGCTAAAAGAAATTTAATCGGGCAGTACAATTTCTTAAATGTTTTACAAACACATTGCAATTGTTATATATCTAATCTACCACTATTAAAAAATATTATCATAACATGAACAGAATTAAACTTGCAGCCTTTACAGGAATGTTTTATGTACTTCACTAATTTAATTTAGTAATAATTGGACTCACTATTTTTTTTTTTTTTTAATCATAATCGCTGAAATAAGTAGTAAATTTGCTTCTATTCTCAAAAGTTTTGTTTGTATTCCACATGAAGACATATGAGAACGTCATAACTGAATTACTTGTATTAGAAAAAGTATTACTCATACTTCTAAATACTCTCGCTGAATAATTTTAGCATTTCAAATTATTCTAAATATATTTAGCAGAGATTGTCCAATCTGTATTTCTATTATTGAGTTTTAATTTTTTTAATGACCTTTTTCGTAGGTCGATATTTCTGTGAACCGCAAGTAATCTTTTATTTTTATCTCTCTTATGTAAGATAATAGAGTTTCACATTTAGTAGTTTACAGTTATATGTATAAGTGGGATTCAATAATGATTAAGGACACGATTGATTATTCGTGTCAATTTAATAATTCAATTCTGACAACCGTTGTTGATTGGATGCTTTAAAAAAACTCCGAATGAGTAAAGACATCGAAGAATTAAAAAATGAGCTTAAATTTAGTTATGGTTTTACAACATACTGCCTATTCATTACGTTTAAAGTGTCTACCTTGCTATTTCGTAACATATTAAAGTTATTGCTTCAGGCAAATTAACATTCAATTACTATAGAACTTTATATTATAAAGTATTGGGTTCCTAAAATTAAAAAAATAATTAATTACAAAGTAACTTCTTTACTCAGTAGTTATATCTGAATGGACATGACATAACAACGCCATCTCGTTAAAGGAGTTTTTGCAGTTTGCTGCAAAGCCCGTGTAGTAACCCATTCTGACAAGTTCTTCAGTGCCATCATCAGGCCAAGGGTCCTCACCACAAGAGACTCTCCCAGCTGAGATTAACGTAAAGAACTCTGCCGATGATGTAATAACACATTACATGCAGACCTCTTCAAGAGTCCCGCTACTCACACATTTAATTACTTCATTCCTGACAAGTGATAACATTATACTTCTATATTTATAAAATTAAATATACCGTATATCATAGTAGTCGCATTAAATGTATGAATAAAGATCAAATTTATTAGATTTATAATTTCATATTCATAGTTACGATTTATTGAATTGCGAATTTAGATTCACGTAAGTCCAAAATTGTGGTTTAAATATTTGCCTGCTTACCTTATTACCTTCTCGAGTGTTAGAGATTCAAAAAAAAATCTATGTTTTGAAAAACTTTTGATTTTGCATAAAACTGTTCATGATATATTTTATTTCCATAGTTTCTAAACACTTAAATAAAAAATCATGTATTACGTAATGACTATTGCGTTGCAATTCCTTTACAGTCTTTCTGTAAGAACTTGTTTGTCTATTTTCCATTTTATTCTTCAAAGTGCATTAAATTTTTTAAACCATTTTCTTTTACCGGAAACATGACTTAATTACAATTTGGAATCGCTCCAAATATTACTATTATAAGGTTTAGGTTGCTTCCCTTTTATAAATTGAATGAGACCCTTAACCTCGTCAGCTAGGAAATGGCAGCAAGAATTTACAGTGGAGGCCGGAAGTGAGACAAAGTTCCGGCCCTAAATCCATCACGGCTTCCTCTTCCTCCCACCCTTCGGCATCTTTATTGCAAACGAGGTGAACCTGTACACATGGTCATGTTAATCCATTCTGTATGAAGAATAACATATCCATAACTAAAAATGTTAATAAAAAATCCATAATTTAATATTATGTACATTTGTTTATGAATTCATAAATAATAAAATATTTATTAAAGACTCTAAACACGTAAACCCTTTAGATTTTTATGCTTTTAGCATCAATTAGACATATGAATGTCGGTAATACTCAATACATTTACATATATGTTATAAATAATAGATGTTACAAATAACTGTAGATAAACTGTTTTTTCTATTAACTATCGACTTTCTATTTTATACACATAGCTCTTCTTTAATGGGTTACCATGTTCATCTTGGAAGCAATAAACCTGAGAGCAAACAATAAATAGAGAACCTAACTTTCTAGAAAGATTTTAAAGTGCATATTAATACACGTCTAAAAATCTACTGTACTCATTTCCCAATTTAGTAGTCAACTTTGTTTTCTCATAACACCCTTTATTTTACTACTATTTATCATATAAAGTTAATTTAAAGCCTTTTGTCTCAAAATCAGAGATTAACTATGGAGCCCAATATTTAAAAAAACACGCCTTTGTAAATAGGCGCCCAATTACATTTTCCTAACTGCAAATTAAATTATTGAGTTTTCAATTCTTTCCCAGATATTTACAGATATGTATTAAAAACTACTTGAATGCTTTTATTCGTTAGTATTATGATTTTTACACTTCAGGTTTATTTATTGATACAAAATAGCGCTCTGCCCAATTATTTTTTTTTACTATACACCGATCCAGCTGATAAACAAGTTTTAAACAAATTACGTTAAGATTTTAATACACAAGCACTAGCAACATTTTCAAATGTACTATGTTAAAGTTGCAGTTTATAGTTTTCAAATGGACGTCTGAACGTCTTGTGTTCTTTAGGACAAATGTTTATATAAACATATAATATTGTTTAACTCCTTAACACATATCCTAAACGTATATATAAATGGGTCAAGGAAATAAAATTCGTAAAGTTTTTTTTTAGGTAATAATAAAATAATGGATGTTTCATAAGACAAATTACCCCGCAATATTATCAAATGGAAGATTCTCTTAAAAGTTCACTGTAAACATTATATATATCTGAAATACCTATAGAGTTTAATGTTAGAGTTTAATAACATATATATATATATATATATATATATATATATATATATATATATATATAATATATATATAATACGCTCTGTATAGTATGGTGTATCGTACTCACGTATAATTAAACATGAAACAAATATAAAAATTAAGTACTTTGTTTTACTTTCATAACAGCAATTGCTTACCATGGACAAACGTTATTCCATTACTTAGATCATTATAAAACGTATGTGGAAATATTAAAGCCATAGGCGATTCAGTATACACACGTATTAGATGAGTTTCGCGATAAATAAATTAAGTTCCGCACAAATTTTCAAGTTAATCATCTTATTTTCGCCGATTATTTTGTGCTCTTATACGCAATAACATTTTTAATGCATTATTTAAAGAAAACTGCATTTAGAAGAATGTCTATAAAGTTTGAGTCGTAGTTTTACTTTTTTAAGACCACGCAGTTAAAAAACAACGTTAAATGCCATGTTCTGCTAGGTATTTCAGTAATGGCAGAACTACTAATATACCTTCAGCTTAAAGAATAAACTTCACGCTCAGAGACAAGAGAATGTAATCTAGTTGTGTAGGACACTCTCCAGAACTCCACTGTACTTGTACTTCTGCTCACGTAGTACGACTCTTTCTGCTCCAGCGACTGTCTGCTGATTAACCCCCTCTATCCCTTTGTGCGACAACCCGACAGAAGGAAAACTAATTAGTAAGACTAAGAAGAAAAATATTTGTTTTTTAATGAACTCAAAGTATATAATGGTGTATAAGAAACGGTTTTTGTAATACCAATGAGATGAAAACTTTAATAAATACAGAACTGTTGTTAGTTTACAACTACGCTCGTGTTGTTAATTACTTCACAAATAAATATTCGGAACAAAAGAAATGTTATTTATAACTTTTCACTTCTTGTTACATTGATGCAAGTTTATTCTTTTATATTTCAATATGAACTGAAGGGTTTTGCAAACAAAACAAATTGTAAAGTAAACTTTAACTGATGCAGTAGCTAAAATGGGGTCTTTTTTATATTTCACTGAATGGCACCAAAGTATAAAATATATTATTTATGCTTGAAAGTTTTTTCCAGACATTTCCTATCGTTTATTATTTTTTTTAATTAGTAAAATTAAAGTCAAAAACAAACTTCAAACTAAATACTGAGTGCTTAATATTCCTATATACATTTTTTGTATATTAAATACTTTTAATTTCCTTTTCGTTATACAAATTTTATATATATATATATATATAATATATAAATATACCAAATACCCAAAAAATACCTGTATATATATACACACCGGGTTACAGTCGTAATCATATGTGACAAAAAACTGATCTACTAATGAAAACACCTAACAATCATTACAATAAACTTACCACTATATTCAACTGCTGAAATGACTATTTTTAATCCATTCCGCCCACACATCATATTACTGAATCTCACACTCTCTTAGACCTCATTACAGTTACAGAGCTACAGACTTTTTTTACAAAGGGAAACTTTCGATTCCTGCAGTTTCATAACACGACCTTATTTTCTCTGCACTCTCCAACAATATACCCAAGCCTGTTGAAAGGTTATAAAAATACATACACATATATATATATATATATATATATATTATATATATATATATATATATATATATATATATTAACGTGTGAGCGATAAAGCCCTTATAGAATACGTTATTCAGGTGCCATGACATTCAATAGAAATCCAGCAGGACGTTAAATAAATGGTTATCTCTTTAAATGCACTAATTCTGGCCGTGTTTTACAAGCAAATTCCAATAGTAACAATAGGAGTAAATAAACAGCACTCAGGGCTTTGCCTCACTCACGATAGTTTTAATTTAATGAATCAACAGCACTCAATGTACTTACTAGGCTCGAAGGTCTAGTGATGCAATGGCCACAAATCAGTATCGCCGGATCCGCAAACAGAGTCAAACAGAGAAGTCCTACATTGAGATAACAACACAATATTTGCCGAAAGAAAGCTGTTCTTTGGCGTAATGTGAAAAAGTTTAACTTTGGTAAGGAGCCCTCTCCGGTCTCTGCCCAAGTTCTTTTTAGTGTTTTAAAATGTACGTAGTTTATAGTTATTTTATCTAATGTTCTTAAGCAAAAATGTAATGACTATGCAAAATTACATAAATTAAATTCACAGTCAGTCCCTCACGGAGCATGCACATTTCCAGTGTCAATTCGGGGCTTAGATATCTTGCAGACTCTTAGTCGCATCAGCAATAATGCAACTGGATTTGATAATATATCTATCCTGCTGATGAAAAATCTCTTTTTACCTATTATTATGTCAGTTACATTACTTTTTAATGGATCCTTATGAACTGGTATTTTACCAAAACAATGGAAGCTTGCCTAAATCCGTCTCTTAAAACAAGGTTCCATCATCTGCTTTTCCACAAGACTACAGACACCTTACGATCCTGCATGCATTGTCGTAGGGTCTTAAACAAATAGTGCATTGCCAAATATTTCGTATTTTTTTAGTTAGGATATTCTCATCACTCATCAATCTGAATTTGCATAGTACCACAGTACTGCAACTGCGTTACTACGAATAACATCAGATGACATCCGGCTTGCCATGAATCAGCGACAATGCACTGTTCTAGTCTTGTTTGAATTCTCTAAGGCCTTTGACTCTGTCAATAACTCTATTGATTTAAAAATCCAAATTCGTGGGATTTTATGCTGAGATTTTTTCGTGTATGGGATCTTATCCTGATCGGGAGGCAGCAGTGCGTTGTGGTTGATAACAACAAATCTCACTAGAAAACTGTCATATGTGGAGTAACTCAAGGGCTTATTCTTGGCCCCTTACTGTTTTAACTGTACATCAATGGTATACGTACAGTACTGACTTACCAAAATTTATCGCTTATGCTCACGATCTTCAGATATACGCTCACTGCAACGTAAGTGACATTAATTGCATAATTTGAAATGTTAACTTGGATATTCAAGAGATAGTACATCGTATTGAACGCACGGACTAAAACCTAAAACAGAAAAAAACTTCATAATAAATGGGCATTCAAGGTTTTTAATACTATTAACTCAAAGAACGTAGAATAAATATCAGTGAATGAAGCCATCTTACAAAACTGCAGTAGTGTGAGGAGCTTGGGATTGAACATTACTAACACAGTGGACTGGACTAAATATGTACTTCTAAAAGGTATTTGCGTCAGTCTATACACTTAAGAAAATGCTTAAATTTTTGCAAAATCATATAAAGCTCGTTCTTTTTGTGTCACTTGTTATCCAAAATTCCGCTACTGCTGTACCGACCTTAATGACATGACTCGATATGAGTCTTTTTTATCAATATATTGCAGAAGATACAAAGTTATTCTTTGCGTTTCTTCATCAATTTAAGGCGGGGTGAACATATTTCACTTTATTATGTAAAACATGAAATGTTAAAGTTGTATTTTATGAGTAATCTTTTTTAATTTAGATTTTACTTTTTCCATTAAAAAAAATAATTACTATGATATTTTCTTAATTATTCTGTTTAGTGTCGATTATTTTTATAGTTAAAAATAGATTTTTATTTGTATTTATTGACACAGTTGAAAGTGTAAGAAAGGACCTAATGGTTCTAAATTTACGTGTCATAATAAAGAGTTAAACCAATCAGTCCATCGAAGTAACTGTTAAATATGGATGCAAGCATCCGCTTGTTGGACCATCGATATCGTTAATTTTTAAGTACATTCTTTGCTAACGGGACTCTCACCTTTTTAGTAGACAAAATATATACTTTTTATTCAATGTTCAATATGTTCTACATGGTAATATTTTCTTTTAAATAGTACTATGACTTTTCTTAACAATAACATTTATGAGTTATCCTTTCATACGAGGTCAGACAAACAATGTGAGTTTAACCTAATAGAGATATTTACCATTATTATCTACTTGTTTGTTTGCGCTATAACCAACATTTTTCTTCCAACAAATAGATTCAAAGAGATTGTGCTGTAATTGTTCTACCTTTATGTTGATATTTGACCATTATTGGTTATGCAGATAATGTAAAATTTTGGTATCTTTGTTCTACAAACACTTGTGCTGGAGGAATTTCTTTATAATGTATCCTTCATGATATTTGTATTTGATAATTAGGGGATGGACGAAAAAGAGTCATATTTTAAGCAAAATTGTAAGTTCAATTATTTTGTCCTACACAGGACAGGTGATCTACCATGAGCTATATTTACCAATTAATTTAACAAGGCAATTTAAGTTTGCAAAATTTTGTTTATTTAATAATGAATCCATTGCACACAAATACAAAATATATACACATTAAAAATATGTTCCACATAGCATTAAAAAAAATCGAAATACCAATTAACGTTTTGTAAAAACAATGTAATTATATGTTTAACTTTTTTCAGCTTTTAGGATTTACATTATTATGCATAAATAGGCTGTACTGTATAATCTTCTAAAATATATGAAAATTGGAAGTAAGTTATAGCGTGCTAATTGGACATATCAAATATATATCCAATCAATACAGTGGACTATTAAAATTGTTCTAAAATATAAAATTACACTTAATGTATTACAGTATTGTTGTTGATTTTGGAAAATAATAAAATAAATTACGGATAATCGTATCTGTTGAAATTACAAAACACAAGAATATATATATATAATTTTTTTTGAACTAAACTCGTTATAAAAAAATGTATTATGTATAATTTTTAAATTATATAAATAAATTAGGTTTTTATTTTATTTCATATGAAATCATTGTAGTAATATTATTTTGGTTTGATTTAGTTACTCCATTCGTTAGCTATTACTATAAGTATAAAGCATTTTTTGATAACCAAACAATTTTAAAATCATATCGACTGCATGTATGTGTTTTAATTAAATATAATTGAAGAGCCTTCAGTTATATACTGAGATTTTGTTCGGAGGCCATCCTACTCTGCACGAAGACTCGCCCGATAAATTTGTGACATCTCACATGTCAGTTCAGTCACTGTCAAAATTCTGCTCACGATGAAATAAGACATATTTTAGATATCTCTCTTGCCATTTCCCCACTCTTTCAAACGTTAGGAACTGCAACGTGATTCATGTTGTCAAATTATTTCTATGTCTGAAATGCAAATGTAAACTGACGCAATATAAAACTGTATTTTTAACAGAATAATATAACTTAGGACTGCGGCAGTTAATAATATATCTAAATTTAAAACAATGGTGACGCAAGTCTATTTCGTGCGTTACATACGTACAAGGGTAAATGCATGCCAGAGTTCGATCCAATGTGGGTGAGGGGGCTTGCTCCATAGCGAACAACATCCTGCTCAGGAAAGCAACTCCCAACTGACCGAGGTTTACCTTTTCAATTTCAGTATTTTGGTGGTAGAAGTGGAGTTTACTACATAGTTTTTAACTTTAAATATATCAATATGGAGGAGCCATAACCTGAGATATTATAATCAATAAATTTATAGTAACATGTACTTGTTTACCTTCTATACAAAAGCAGACACCAACCTAAACCACTTCCGTCCACAAATCATGTACGTACATAAATCAAGACTGCATTTTCCAGTGACGTATAACTATTTAATTTTAGGTAGTAAAATATTTTTTTGATTTAACAGAGAAAAAAAGTATATACAAAAAATTGAAAAGGACCATATAAAAGAGTACCATGCTCCCGAAAATTTTAAATCAATAACCTAAGACAACTGAACCACAGTTTTTAAAACGTCTTTTACTTACAGGTTAGCTGTTGCAATGAAGAACGGGCATAGCAGGTAGGGGCTAACGTATTCTAGCTTTACCAAAACTTTTAATATATAAATCCAACCCCTCCAACAAAGTATCTTAATCACATTTGTTTATAAGCCTACTGGAACATTTTTTATGAATAACCTTCCATAATATAATATTTACTCATTTTTCAATCCATTTTTCTCGTTTATAACGTGGTTGTGTATGAGAACAATGTAACTAGAGTCTTTAATTTTTTCACAAGCAGAAGCTAAGACTCCTATTGGACACATATGTACCTTATACAATACCAAAGATAATAGACCAATCCATTTATAACTGCAATGGTAGTAAGAATAATGTTTATTATTTTAGCCCATTAATGTATGAACCATTCAATATTTAACATGCTTAGAAAAGAGATAGGATTTTTTGAAATTCCTACATTCGGAACTTCACTAAACACTTCAGGCATTAACACCTGTATAATAATGTATAAAAATTGTATACTTTTCCTACTCCCTTTTTAGCATATTTTTTTGATATTACATCAATAAATCTCATCCAATGACTTCATAAGCGGTTCACAGCTGGCCTCCCTTCTTCCGGGATGACTTTGAGATGTAGTGCCCTAATTCTTCCTCATGGATCTCGATAGGAGGCGGGCCCCTACTCCCTAACCTTACCCATCCTGAATATCCTATCACTCCGGAAGCAGCGCAAAGGTCCTTACAGGACTAGGTGCAAAAAATATTATAATTGCTTCTTTGTCCTAAGAGAACAAAAAAAAAAATTATTTCGTACTGGAATAAAAAATCGTATGTGTAATCACGGTGTAAGGGAAGCCATACGTATATGTTAGCGTTCTAAAGTCGGCGTCGTTGATTAAATAATTCCAACTACTGAATTTAATTAGCTAATCATGCTATGCCATCCTAGTTTGATTTAGGGCCGAGGTGGTCAGTGTGGTAATAGTAAAAATAAATAGTATAAAATATAATGTCATAGACAACATATAAATACGAGTTTCAAGTGATTACATATCCACGTTGAATAATACTGGTCCCAGTTTGGTGACCTTTTCTTATGTGTTATATAAAATGTATACTGACTGACTGAGCCTCTTACCATCCCTTAGATCTTGAAGAAAATTCACATCCCTGACTACTAAAAACTAGTTTGTTTATTACTATACTTTAACGTACTACAAACTATCTGAACATTACTTAGACTAATCAAGTAGAAAACGAGAAGGTTTAAATACAATTTTAAGCTACAATTAATGGATAGTTTGGTTTTGCAGTATACCTCTATTATTACCCGTCCAGTAGTATAGTGTAATGCATCCAGAGTTACAAAATTAACTTCTCTGTAGCACAATAATATTATAAAAATACATAAAGTTTATGATAATATAACAAACTTACTCCAGGCTGCAAATTTCAAACCGTGTCACTGGGAAAAGTAGCATGAATTGTTATTATAAATTACAGATCCATTGATTATTGCACAGTCGGTGCAGGATTATTTATTACAACATAACTTTTGC